>NW_026623524.1:715975-736781 GCF_030028575.1 Malurus melanocephalus
GCCTGTTTCTTTCTCAGTTTACAAAACAGGGAAGGGATGCAATTTGCAATTTGAAGAAAGACTTTTTGGTTCACATTCTTATACTTCAGACAAGAATAACTATCCCATTAAACAGAGATAACGATTCATCCCAAGAYAGGTATATTGCAGAACAGGACTGACAACTTCTATCACTACAATCTGTTCCAAATAATACATGTGATGAAAACTTTAGAAGTAAATCACAACAATGTCAGTATGCATTATTGCTGTATCTAAAGGCCAAGACTGTTGATTATTGGAAATATTTATACCAGCAACTGCTGCAGTTTTACATAAGACTGAGCTACCTGATATCAACAGGAGGGTTATGCTTCAGGTTCCATGCTATCCAAGATTCCATCACTATGGAATATCCATAGTGAATTGAATTTATGAGGCAAAAACCAGTGTGCTAAGTCATGTACTCAGATCCTGCTTCAGGAATCAYACAAAATCATTCAGTCAATGGCTCTTCAAAATCTACTCCATCAGGAAATGACATAGATGAACAATAGTCAAACTTCTATGCTCACTCTTTTTTTTCTTTTCTTTTTCAAATTTCTACTTGTTTTATTTCAAATTCTCTTCCCTTCTGTTTCTATATGTGTTTACAATTGACTCCACATCCTTCAAAATTCAGTCCTTCAGTATTCTCTTTCTGTTCCACCATTCCTTTTCCTCTTACAGATGACTTTGGATATGATGCATTAAACAAACACTACAAATATTGAAGAGCAGTCTAAAAGTTTAAACTGAGAGTGAAGAAATCCAAAGGTAGTGGAAACTGCAGCTGTAATTTACCTCCTGTTCAGTTTGGTTAAGATATTTCATCTAATACACCTACTCACACAATTGGGAACATCTTGTTAATGATGATACAAAATGAGGATTTAGGATTATGTTTCATCATTCTAATTTCCAGCTCAGACCCTATTTTGTGTTCTATACCTTAATATTTGAGGTTTATACTGATTTTTTCAGACATAAGCACTTCAGTAAATGGAAAGAGGAAGTGAACATGAAGATGACTGAAGAATTCTGACRAATTGGAGGAAAATCTAATGACTGGTCCTTGCTTCTTTTTTTATCCATTTTAGATAAAAATTATTTTTCAAAAATTAATTAAAATAACTTTTTTTCTTTTAGTTTCTTAATTTGTTCATTGGCTATGAAACAATGTTTAGCCTTTTCAGCTGTTTACCAGAAATAGTCTAGCCTTCCACCCCCTGAGAATATCTTGTATTTTAGTAGCATATTTTCCTTTCTTAATCATGTTTTGTTTGCTAATCATGACCTCAAGATCTTTGTTTTTTTCCATTAAATGACTTGGACACGTTTAGGTTGTTCTTTTGATTTGAGCAAAGAAGTAAAAAAGCATACATTTTTAATACCAAGCATATTTCCTGATGCTTAGGAAGGCTTTTCACAGAGTTTCTTGAAACAATCACAACAGATACGAAGCTAACATTTGCACTATTGCATAATGGCCTTGTTAACAAAATACTGAAAATTGAATACTTCACTTCTGTTCCTGGAAGCAGACTTAGAGGTTTCTATTAAAAAAAAAAAAAAAAAAAAAAAAAAAAACCAACCAAAAAACTTTGCCATCTCTTTGTTTAGCACCCAAGTGTCCTTCACAATTTTTGATGATTAGAATGAAAACCTCCAAGTATCAAATCATTGCAGCTACTCTGAGTAAAACTGAAGAGGCAAGGAAGTGTTTTCCTTTGACTTTGATSCTATATGAGAAGAACACTGGATCTCTTTCCAAAACATTGGTAGAYCTGTTTCAAAGGACACTCAGCTTAGAAGAATGGAATGCAATTCTCAACACTTTCTGAGGTACAAATCTTAAAAAACYTGTCCTTCTCAAGGATTTTAGGTGGCCTGGAGGAAGCTTCCCCCTCTTAGGTGAAATATACAGAGTAAAAGAAACCTAGATGTCCCAAATCACACCTAAGCACCCTAAAGAGTTTCTTCATTTCTTCTGATCAATACCATCTTCTCATCAAAGATGGTATTGATGGAGTGGAAGAAGTCCAACAGGGGAACTTAAGAAAGATGTTTATAAGTACAAAACAGTGTGGTGATTTTGGCATTTGTCCCAKCTACAGCACCCTGTGTCTGATAGAACTTGATCATTTATCAGTAATAGATAAGTCTCCCCTAGACTACTGGGTTTTCTCAGCATTATCCTGCTTTGGAATGAAAGGCTAAGCATAACCTATTTAGCTGGAAAAATGTTTGACTTGGAACAGCTTGTGTCTCTCTGGCACAATGGATTGCTGCACCTTCAGCTGCAGGGAGGWTCTTCATTTGCAATAAACAGCAGCCCCTGAGTACTGCTGTAACTTTGTCAGCAGCACCTTCACAATGAGCTTGAGCCCATAAGAATCTCAGGAAGCTGCCCAGMTCAGCCTAGCCCAGCCCTGCCCATTAAATTCCTGGGAACACAGGAACTCAGAACTGGTATCAGTTGCTGAGCATTCATTTTAATTTCATAGCAAAATGGCTAAGAGATGGCTTAAAATTATTTTTCCCTTGTCCTTGTTTCTGCTTGAAGAAATTCAAGAGATAGAGGTCTAAAACTCTGTGAAACAGAATGAGCGAAACRAGGAATTAATTCCCCCTTCCTCCTTCTTATCTCAGCTTTATATGCTGCCATGACACCATATAGGATGGGCTATCCCTTTGTCCAACTGAGCTCAGCTGTCCCAACTGTGTCCCCTCTCAACTCCTTGTGCACCCCCAGCCCATGCAGGGGATGGAGGGCTGAGAGGCAGAAAAGGCCTTGGGGCTGTGCAAATGCTGCCCAGCAATAGCAGAAATRTCTCTATACTGTCAATTCTGCTTCCAGCACAAACCCCAAACGTAGCCCCACACTGGCCACTGAGGAGGAAATTAACTCCTCCCCAGCCAAAAGCAGCACAAGTGCTCAGATAATTCTAGTATTTATTTACTGGAATTTATTTTGATTTAGCTTAAGATCCATGCCTGCTCCTTGGGTTTAGAAAACAATTATGTGGAAGTAGCAGGGAAATAAGCCACGGCAGATTAAACTTGCTTAAAACTCACTTTTATTTTTATCRACTCTGTAACCAAGGTGCTGAAATCTGCAATAATGAAAGACTAATTTAAAACAATTGAAGTTGAACCATTATAGGAGCGATTATCCYAGCCGAAGGGCTGTGGTTTTATGTTCAGGGTTCAAAGGGAGTGTAATGTGAAGTACCCTGTGCTACATCTGTAAGGGGGAATAAATGGTCCATCATAGACCTTATAATAATATGGCAGTGGGATTAAAGATGCCTAGCATCAAGAATAATGGATGAAAAACTTTCATGCAGATAAGTTTTAATGTTCAAATATTATATTTCTGTTGCCATTTGTTTAATAATAAAATGATCACTCARCTTTTATGTTCTTGGTTCATCAGTTTACAGAAACATAAAAAGTCACATACTGTTCTACACAAGAGTAAACCAAGTCTCTAGATATTTTTGGAAACAACTTAGATAACTGTTTTTTAAAAGCCCTATATCTGAAAATGGGAGGGTGTAAAGACAACAGATACCCAGCGGTGTCTAGTAAATGGAAAAGAAAAAATAAACACAAACTGAAATACAGGAAATTCAATTTAAACATGAGAAAATAATTCTTTCTTTTGAGAGTGATCAAACAGTTGGAGGGAGATTGTGTGATCTCCTTCCCAGAAGATATTAAAAATCTGAGTGGAAACATSTCAGAARATACTCTGAGTSTACTCTGCAAAGGGGCCTAGACCAYGTAATCCCTAGAGCTGATTTCTTTCCTCATTCTTTTCTAGCTCTATTCTTTTAAAAMTGAAGAGCTTGAAATTTCAAAATTCAGCTGGAAGAACTGCCATAKGTACATATCCTCTCCACTGAAATTTATTTACCCTTTTTTTAGGTTTGCAGCGCAGTGCRTTTCTGGAAGCCTTCATGGAGGAAAACTTTAAAATTTGAAGATTTTGCCTGTAGATAGCTTATGAGTTAAGTTSTCAWCTCATTTGTCCATCTACAATAAAACTGTATGGGGCCTGGTGATGCAGGCTTCTTTGTGGTAATTTGTTAACAGGAGGCAATGCCTGCAGTGTGTCTGTAATGTTTTGGGTACTAAAGCGTGCACAGATGGTAMCTCTGACCTCAGGGATGCCACCTGACCAGTCCTAAGCTTTTCCATAATGAATCCATCTCTGAGAAGTCAGTATCCAACATGCTCAACTCTCCCTCTCTGAGAACGWGCTCTCAAAAATGGAGATGGGAGAGGTGGTAGAAAAACACTTGTTTCCTTGGATTATTATGGTCTATGCGGTCCTCTTCGGTTGGCAAGTTCTTTTTCATTTAAGGAGGGTGGGCATGGAAAGAGTTTTGTGCATTTGAGGAGGTTAAGATGCATTCAAATGTTTAAAAGTCCACCACATGTCTACTCCAGCAGATGGTATTTTCCAGATAATTTGTAATTCTCGTCACAGACAATCCTATTTAATTTTTGCAAATAACTGTTATTTACTTTATAAACTTAAATGGCTCATTTAAAGCTCTTGCTATTTATTATGTCAGAGGATACTTACTTCCTAGAGGACCCTTGCCACAATTAAGTGTATCTTTTCATTGAGTTATTACTCTCATTGCAGTATCTGCAGTCCTAAGAGGAATGTTTACTTCACCAATCAGTAACTTCATAAGGCTATAATGTATAAAAGAAATGAAGGAAAACTCTGTTCTGGAACACAACATTCTTTAGTAGAGCGGGTGCCTTTCAAATTCCTTTTTAATATTTATGTGCTGTCACTTATTTTTAATCTAAGCCAACCACGACTTAACTATAAAGCTGAAGAGCAAAATAAGTTCAATTATTTTTTAAGAAAACTTCAGCTAAATTTAGGGGTGTTTATCTGAAAATAATTCTAAAATATTAAAGTATAAAATATTTAACCATAAGACTTCCTTTTTTTCCACATTCAACTCATATCAAAGTGCTGCTGGACTTAATTTTTTCATGATGACAAAAGGAACTCTTCTCACTTCTGTTTGATTTGTGTATTGGATTCATCTTSAGATTTGTATCCTTTTTTCCATGCCACTTATGGATCACAACAGTTACATAGAGGGTAAATGGAAGACATCTGATTGAAATAAAATGTTGCATTCAGTTTCCGTTTATAATTTCCTTTATAATAAGATCCCAAGCCATAGGACTGGCCCAGACTCAAGGAACGGCGGCTTTATCGGTTCTCAGTAATCCCAAAGGACTCAGCAACACAATCTGAGTGCAGCTTTCCACAGACACAGCTCCTCAGACACAGCTTTTACTCTGAGAGCATTGAGAAAAAAAGGCAGCAGCCCTGTCTGATTGCTGATCTTTGCAGTACCTTGATGATTCCTGAGATGAGAATGATTATCCTTGCCTGGAAGAACTAACTTCAGACTCAAACCCTGAGTTCCATTTAGCACCTCCCATTACATGTCTAGTGTAAGAGAAAAATGTTTTAGTCACACAAGAAGATGAGCATGCTGTTGCAATTATATTAATACTTAACAAACAGAACTCATTAGCTTTATTTCATGTTTTCTTTTAATGCTGCCCTGGTTGTGGTTACTCTTGAATAATAAGAACACCACAAATAAATACAAATAATCTTCTATTTTTTTATTTACTTAATTTTGCTGTCGAACCTCTTTGAATTTTAGGGCTCATTCTCTTGGAATAGGGGTTATTTGCCCATCCAATAGGTTTTCTAATAGGCTAATCCTTTTCCTATAGGATTTATGCAGCCTCCTAAGGATTATCAAGCATGACATATTTTTTGGCATTGGAGTACAGGTTCCTGAACGAGCTTCTCTGTAGTCTGCACACCAACACAAGTACATGCAATAGACACTGTTCTATTCATCCTGCCTCTGCAACAGGTRCCAACAGTATGATGGCAACTGAGGAGTGCAAACTTCCTTGGCTCAGCTGKGCTTATGGAATGACTATTACCCAATTTAATTTTCATAATCATTCTCTGAAATTCACAAATAAATATTTGCTGTTTCCAAAAGTTGTATCTGAAAAGCTACCTTGCCTGCAGAAATAATCACAGCTGCAACACAGATCTGATGTTTTCAGATATTCAAGRCACATAAAGATTGGAAACTGTTTGCCCCTCAGTTTAATAGGAAAATAAATAAAACAATGTTTGGGAACTAAATATGCACCAAAACTTGATTGATTAATTTATTGAAATATATGCACATGTTTAATTTTACATTTCATAAACCATACAGCTCYAGGACAGCTGCTGAAAATATATCTCACATGACTCTCTGAGCTGAGAAAGTCAAATTAATCAAAGTCTTGCAGAGAAGGAAAACCCTCAAGAAATCTTGCAATTTATCCAACAAAACCATTCTTGCCTTCAAACACAAATATTTAAAAGAAACACTAAAACTTTAATCAGGAGAATCAGATTTTTCTTACAGTGCTAAACATAACTTTTTCAGACAACTAATACTATATGAAATTTGATGGTTCACCATGAATGCTCAAGAAGACAAAATGATGTGCAACTCATCTCAAACTTCACCTTGCTGAACAGGTATTTAAGAACTGGGTTTTGTTGGCTGCCAGGCTGTTTGGAGCCAGCTGGAAGTACCTGCTGTTGGCAGAGGGCAKCCCCAGGTTCCTCTGGTACTGCCCAACCCACAGCACCCAGGGTCAGATGCCCTCTGTTATTTAATGACTTCTGGATGTTCCTTCCAGAGATGGAGGTCAGCCATGTGCTGTATATGAGCTTAGCTCTCCAACRCCCAGCTTTCTCAAACCTCAGTTTGGACCATTAGCTGTGGAAGGAGGTTCTGCAGACAGAAATTAGACATTGAAGAACCACTCTGTTTGAATTTCTGAGAAGCAGACCAAAGTCAGGCACTGTTGCTGGTGGCACCTTCAGCAATGAGGATTTTCTTTACTCAGTGTGCACCTTTCTCCCCAGTAGGCAGCGTTCAGATGCTGGGTCATGSTCTCTGTCACATGTCTTATGTCTGTACCCCTTGCAAGACTTTCAGAGACTTTCTTTGATGGTAACAACCAGAACTGGGTAAGGCATTACCATGAAAGTGCAGTTGCTCTGCAATGGCAAATACCCCCACATSCAGTCATAGCTCTCGTTAAATACTAGCAGTATGAGTAAAAGTCTGCTATCAACTTTAAATACAGCATGGACTGATAAAAATGTATTTTGACAGCTTCATTCTCATTTGTATGGCTTTCTTTTTGCTTTACTCCCAAAGTCTTACAGGCTCTCTTAAAATGCATCTAGGTTTATTTCCTTGCCACCTCAGTCATCCTCATTCTGCCAGGGGGAGCTATGTGAAACAGAAGGACTTAAGTGTCTTTGAGCAATGGTGTGACAAAGGGCAAAGCACTTGGAAGCACTGCTAAAAATGACAGAGTAAAGCATTATGTTTTACAGTATCAAACTCTATGACTACACCATCTGCTAGAAACAAAGATTAATCTTAATATCCCCAGGGATGCTGTTCTCCCATTTTTCACTCRTTATGCTCTTCAGCTCCAGGGTTTAATTACAGATGGGAGAATTATCATATCCAAATTAAGGCTGTGTGAGTAGAACATAGGAAAAAACTCTAAATTAATTATACACAACCTCACATTAGAAACGAAACCTTGGAAGTGATGATTACTCATGCTAGAATTACCTAGTATTACTGAAGCTAGAACTGGAGATTGTTTTCATTTCGCAGTAACGTAARACATAATATTGACGAAGTATTGCTCCACACATCTTTGATGACATGTTCACATGGAGGAGTGACTGTGTCAAATAGATGAGTCTGAAACAAACTAACAAAACTCATTCCCAAGGGCGGGGAGCCGCATGGTACCTGTTACATCTTCTCTTGGACCATAGTAATCCTTACATTTCTCAGGTTTTATCAAGATCATATAGCTCAGTAGAGAACTTTCCCCAAAAAAAAAAAAAAAAAAAAAAAAAAAAAAAAAAAAAAAAAAAAAAAAAAAAAAAAAAAAAAAAAAAAAAAAAAAAAAGGCAGGAATTCAGTCTAAGATAACGAAAATTGGACATCTTTTCCTGCGCTATATACTTGGCTACTGTTATACTACTGGGTCAAAGTTGTGACCCCATATTGGGGCATTGGGGCATCCTATATTCCATAAATTGTCTTCCAGGCTCTCAAAATGAAACTTTGGCCATGCATACTGTCAGGTGCCCTGGTTTGAAATATATCACCTTTTCAGAGTTCCTGGGGAGAGGTTTTCAGAACAATTCAAAGATACATGGAATTGTAGGTGGAATTCTCTCCATGTGTGAAATGCATCCTCTAAGTTGCTGAAGAACTTTATCAAATTTGGCACTCAGTCATTTACAAATGTGGTGCCCATTGGAACTTAGTAGAATATGTTCATTTTTATTTTGTCCCTTATCAGTTATTACTAGATTCATAAATCTAGTAATATTCTCTTTGTATTAGTAGAGAAGTATTTCTCTTTGTATTAGTAGAGAAACTAAGAACCTAATAATTTCCATATCATAAACTCTAAGCAATGTTAACAAGTCTGAGTTTTATAAGAATTGTAGATACTAGTTATTTGCTGGGATAGCCTCAGGATCAGGCAGACACAAAATATTTAAATTTTCTGATATCGACATTCCACAGCACTCAGTAGCATTGAAGTAAGAAAAATCACAGTATAGGTATTTAAGGAGGTGGCTGCCATGTATATAATAGTTTATTAGAGAGCATCTCATTAAAAGTCAGCGTATTCGGTGAAGTTAAAATTTATTTAATGATCTGAAACATTGGTATAATCTGTAGCATGTAATTTTTAAGTATAGTCTGTATTGCAAAATGTATAGATTTACTCAATCACTCAAGCAATCTGGTATAAGTTTTTACATACAAATGAAAAGAAAAATCAATTCCTATAAAAAAAAATGCATCTCCTTTTGCCATAGCTATCTTCAAGGAAGATATGACAGCTAAGATTTATAGCACAGTATTTGGGCTTATACTTTACTATTTTAGGCTCTATGAGAAATCATGAAACTTATCTTTTTTCAGATACAGAATAATCAAACAGTAATTCTGTTCATCAGCATAACAAATACAATCATTTTATGCTCAGATCTTTCCATGAGCTTTAATTACCCGCTTTTTATTTTGCCATATCTCTGATCATCTGTAGACATGGATGCTTGTTTTGTCCCATGGTTTTTGCTTCTAAAAGCCACGATTACAGTCCAGTGTCTATTATTTCATCTTTAATGCAGCAAGAGCTTATCTGATAGTGAAATACTTGCTTGCAATAAATGCTGGCTGCTAAACAAGTAAGCTGTGTTACTGAAAGATGTATCAGACAAGCTCTGGATTTACCTATTGCACTTTTTTGTTACAAAGATGCTGTTTGACACCACTGTCAATGCCAGCCCACACCAATGAGCTATGTCATTTAACYAWAATTYCTAGTSTTCTACAAAACCCTACAAAATAGGTGAGAATCACTCAGTCATGGTCCTTACAACATGAAAAGTGACTACTCAAGTGATTTACTCTTGGTTCTTCACAATACATTCATGCAGTAAATAGTAGAATTGAAGCTGATTTCAAATGATGRATCTGTAAGTAATAAGGATATTTTGTGAAGCTATGGGCTGTTCACTGTAACTACGGTAAAAAAAAATATTTTCTCATTTTGATTCAGCTTGATTCTGAATACAGTAATCCTCCCCCCTCAATGATTAAGATAAATAAGATGTTTCAAAAGCCACTGGATTGTATTGCTATGGTAACTTACTGAACTGGTGAAATAACAACTGTGTGCCTGACATTACATACAAAGGTTTAATTTTCCCTCCAAAATACAATACTGATATCCTKAATCTTTTTCTCAAGCCTCTACCTGTGGCAAGGAGAAAATCAACTTTCTAAAACCTTGCAGCATTAAATCTACAGATTTGTCAGGGTAGATTACATTCAACATGATTTTTTTTGTGTAATTTTGCTTTCCAAGTCATGATCTTTAAACCAAGAAAAGTTTCAGTTTAATAATAAAAGCTACAGTAGATGCCAATTCCTATGAAAATTCACATAGTCTAGAAAGGACTTAAAATAAAACTGATATGCAAATTTGCAAAAATTGCATCCAGACACATCAAATCTGACTTCATGCTTTGGAAATTCTAAAATTCAATAAAGGTGTTCACATGACTTGATGAATTGAAATCTAAATCTGAAAGCCATATCCACCTACTAAGGCAACTCTCTTTTTCTGTAAGTGTGAATCTACAAGAAATCCAGTTAAAAGCAAGTTTGATTTTCTTTTATCTGGTTCATATGATCTCCTTTAGACAGGTGAAATTACTCCTACTTTCATACCATCTTTACTCTTCAGAAGACAACCTGTGTATTTTGAACTATTGGTTCAAAATTATCTCCTTTAGAAAGTTGAAATTACACATATTTTCATACCATCTTTGCTCTTCAGAAGACAACCTGTGTATTTTGAACTATTCATGGTGAAGACAGTCTCACATTTTTTGTCATAGAAACATTTAAGTTTTCAGCTTATCACATTGTATATGAAAACTAAAGTCTGGCAACATTTGAGGTCTTACTCATTGTCCTCTGTTTTATGCACAGTGCAGGGTCTCACTGGCATAAGACAACACCTCAGGACTGAGTCCTTATTAGCAGAACTATTTATTGGACTTATTAAATGAACTCATAATGTTTTAAAAGTTCAAATCCTAAATACTTCCAGTCCTGGAGGAGGTATTTTGTTTCCTAGAAAAGTTTACATGTCTTAAATTTCTCCAAGACTCAAAGAAACTACTTGCTTTTTTTGTAGTGAATATTTATAAGGAGAATCCTTGATTTAGAGCCCATACTGGTTTGGATTTTTTTTCTGTAACTACAATACTGTAGTCAAATCACATACTAAAAAAGCCCTAAAATTTGTTCCATGTACTATAGCTGGTTTTAGGAAAAAGACACCAGACAATTTCCCTGTCTCCATAGAAGATATATAGGAAAGTAAATGGCAAGAAGGAAGGCAATCTGTCTTGTCATGTCTGGAATTGGTTCACTAAATTTCATTTCAGCTCTGGGCAGTGAACACAAACTCAAATGTCAGACCAACAGAGATGCCTGATATTTCACACCATGTGGGAGTCCAGGGTCAAATCCCTCCCTGCTCAGTTTGAGTGGAAGCTGTGGCTATCCAGTAGCACTTGAAACTCAAGATTTTAATCTGTGTTTTATAGTCACCCCTGTAAATWGTATGATATTAATTTTGAGATATGTTTTTCAATTATTAATGCTTTTATCTATTGTAATATTTATCACTATCTCACCCGTGATCAATCATATATTCAGCTTATATAATGACTTCTGAAAGCAAACCACATTGTGTCCATTTTAAAAAATTATCTGAACAAGAAGTAATTCTAGATTTTGCTAACAATATTAATGATTCTCCTTCCTGAAATCTCTGAGAATCTGACAGATAATTCTCAAAAAACTGTATGTAGTTGCCTAGACTACTACCTAGTTGCTCTTTTCCCACATTCAGATGATACTACTACATTCTTTACTTWAAAAATGCTCTATTTTGCTATAGCATTTGCACTTGAAACTTGAGTATAAAATCTATGGTGAACAATAATTTTAATGTCAAATCCATTTCCCTTTCATACCTACATATACAAGCTCAACCTGAGCAAGTTAAGCTTTAAAGTTTCATTCCACCTCAATTTTGGTAATTCTTATTTTAACATTTTCCAGAATGCCACCTTTCTTGTGTTTGACATCACTACCTTAAAAGACCTGACAGTATTTGTTCCTCTTGGAGCCACTCATAAATCTTTTCCTGTCATACCTACTGCAAGGCAATAGCAGGTCTTTTATTATTATAACCTTATTGATCAAAGGCCAAATTTAAAACATCTCTTTCATTATAAATAATGATTATTCCCATGTTTTTCATACCATGGACCCACCACACCCRTAAATTCCAACATCTTCCTTACAATTGTGATTCACACTTGTATGTGTTCTGGTTTCAAAATGTGTCTGTTACAGGAAGGACCCKTGGCATTCTGGATTGTACAGTCTATTAATAGGAAGAAGCACAAAATTTTAAATTCACAGCACCCATCACAAAATTCAAACCAGGCAAAATAACTACCATTTGTGTAGTAAATATATCCTGGGGACCACTCCTTASTTTTCATGATGATACAGACCCTGAAATAAATGACCTTTTTATTAACTAGAAGAGAGGTAAACTCTACCTGCACTAGAGTAGTTTTAATGAACTTTGAAATCTCCGAAAGCTTTCCAGCAGAGTAAATAAGCATCTAATTGAGCCATTTAGGATGCATATTACTGACAATTTGCTGCCACTTCAAAAAATACGGTTTGTGAGGCATGTTCACTAACTAAACAAACTGGATGACACTGGCAGTCTCACAGGAATTTTGTCTCTTTACTTGTCTGGGTTTTTTCCTTTAAGACAATAGAGTGTGTGGACACACASTGCAGTTCATTATCACACCATCTTGAAAAAGACCTTGCAACCTTGAAAAATTAGTGGTGCCCAGCACAAGCACCCTTGTAGGCTTCTGTTGTCTTTGGGATGCTGTACTGCATTCTCTTGATGACTGAATCACTTCTTAGCTCCCATGGATTGTTCCCTCAGCTCTTATCTCGGTGTTGCTCTRACACTTGCCATGTGCTGTACAAGCACAACAAGTCGAGAATGTTGTGCATTTTATCTCGGGCTGCCTTGACAGGAGACTCCACTCATTCTCTAAGGGACAAAACAACTGTTTGCCTATGACAACAGCATCACCTGCTGTTGGATGAGAAATCAACATTCCCTTTTCTGAAGGAGGCTGATCCTTATTTAATTTTTCAGGGTAACTGAGTTGAATATACAGATCAGGATAGAAGGATCAGATCATATATCTTATGCTTTACTGTAATATTTTATAAAGTTATGCCCTGTAATTATGACAGTTCACATGTCAGGATTCTAGTGTTGCTTTGACAGAGAGAAAGCAGTGGCTTTGAGCTATCTTTGTGTTTCTCCATCTCCATCTTCTCTTCAATACCTTCTGTGATTCAACTCCTATAGATACATATATATATAACTATATGTGTGTTTATGTGTATACATATATATATGTATGTATGTGTGTGTATATATATATATATATATATATGCTATGTCACACCCTCGCTAGGAAATGTCATCATGAAAAGAACATGAAATTATTTTGCTAAACCCCTGAGCGTTGATAAGTGTTGGAATGACAAAGTAATATACAGAATAAGTATAGCTATTGAAAAGAAGGTGGAAATACTAGGAGAAAAAAATATTTGATGATGTGTGCCAAATGAAATTTAAACTTGAAAAAAAAATTCTATTCAGGAGCAGAATCCTTTTTCTTAAGTCCTGCAGTAAATGACCAGAGAGAATTAAATCCAGAATTAGTGCTGGCTTGTTTTGAAACTGTTTCTATCATGTTGGGTTTTCACTTTTATGGATTAGCCACAAATGAATAATAGATGCTTCTACTGCTTCAGTTTGATGTAAAAGCAGTTATTCAGARCCCTGCATATTTGAATACAAGGAATTTGTATCATATAGTTAAACTAATTCTCTTTAGGARTAATAAAATTAATYGCTTTATCATRCAATAWWTTTTTAGTGTRAACACTTAACACAGSTTTCCAAAAACGACTTTACAGATTTCTCTCCACTAGAGGTCTCTCGAGAAATACAATAAACTGTTCAGAATAGCAGATGCCTTAGACTTCCTTTCTGGGCGCTGTTTACATTTCGTTGAAGATGAAAACCAATACTTGTTCTATTCTTAGTCCAGGTATTTCTTTGGATATGCTCCTTCTGTTGTGGATAATAAAGATTCCTATTACTACAATAATAATTCAAATCCCTGAGGTGCTTTAATCCATTTTAYAATTCAATTTTTAGCATTCATAATRAGAACTTCAACATCACATCACTTAGGAAATATAGTARCAAAAAGCATTTAGYTAAAGGAAGAAAAAAACTAAGGGSKCAGCTTGGTGRGGTAGCAGCCCTGCTAAATRAACARCAAATTAAAAYAAACAAAGTAGCAAATTGAAAAATGGTTAGTCTGCTGTGCTGTTCAGCATGCCATTATACCACAGGCAAAACAAATCTTGCCTCCAACATTTTTTTTTTTTATCTAGCCTAACATAAACCTAAATGAGTAATAAGATTCATATAGTTGGGCTGTTTTTTTTTTCTTTATGATTTTTGTTTTGTTTTGTTATAACTAAAAGTTTGTAAATTAAAAGTATGTCACTTTCCTTGGGATGATATTTTCAAAAAAGTAATTTCCACTAAAAGATAAACTTTATCCATTTTAGGATCTGTGCATTTTTAACACCACTCACCAGAATAACTCATTCAGAAATTTAGATATTATTCCAGAAAATCAAGTTTATGTTCAGTATTTTATTTCCTTATGCTATTTTATTTCAGTAAACTTTATCACTGCATTGAGTATTTTTTTACTAAAAATTTTCTCATTAAAATATAAACACRCCAGACTTGCTATTAGTGTTGAATTATAGCCTACTGTACCTCAGAGAACAAATGGGATTTGAAGTTGAGCCACTAATCAGTAAGCTGAAAAAATCTGGAAAGAAAAATGGTTGCCTTGCTCAGGTTGCTCCATGTTGAAGTCTGGTGGATGGGTCTGTGAAAAACAGGAGCTCAGGGCCTGCAGCAGCATCAATTTCTACTTCATTTTTGATCATACGTGGTAAGTGTGGCAGAGAAGAACCTGAGCAATGCTGAGAGCTGAGATGAGGGAGGGAGGGAGGTATTCCGGAGATGACAGGTTACTGGGATGGTTCTGGGACTTTCCGAAGTTTTTTAAGTAGTTTTTTTTCACCTTTAGATTGAGAACTGCAAACACTACTCAACTAAGGCCAATCAGCAGCTTGAAATATCATAGCAAGGCACTTAAGAAGTGGTATTTGTCTGTGTCAGAGAAATGTGAAGACCAGAAAGAGACAAAAAGCTCCGGGAGGAAGAAGAGCACAGCACTGACAATCTGATAAAGCTGTCAATATGAAATCACAGAGCTAACCCATCACCTCCATCAGTGGATCTGTCAGTGAGGTTTTGGGCATGCAGTTCATATGCCCAGAGATATTGACACTTCCACAAGCTATCTTGAGGTCTTTGCAAGCTGGGTGTGTAGAGGTCACAATTGAGCAGAAGCCCACCCACCCTTTAACCAAATGTCTCTGCTCTTAATCTTAGGAACCTGGAAGTTTTATGGATACCTAGGATAAGATCTTATCCTGTGGGAGATAAAGAAAAGCCTTATAGAACAAGCTTCTTTCACCTTTGTTAAATCCTGTTCACCTCTATTCACTCTTGCTCACCAGAGGGCATTCTGGAAAAGGTTCCATCAGTGGGTCATGTGGCCAGAGAATGGATTGTGTGAGTGGCTTGGGGTCACCTCATGCTTAAGGCTGTGATTGGTTCTTGGGATGTGCAGACACTCAGAGATCAGAGATGTGATCTGCGTGATCAGAGATGTGGTTGGATAGACAGGTCCATGGACATCCCTTACCTCACCTAAGTTTAGGGCATAAAGTGGCTTGGTTTTTTGAAAAGAAATTATTTGCTTCAAACCAGCAAGAAGGAGATGTGTGTATCTTGTTCCTCATTGTTACATTATCCTTAAAATATCCAGTCATCTATGCCTAGTTGTAACCTTTACCTGCAATAATATGTGGGAAATAGTCACTGTCTCTGCTGTGATAGGTTGGTCCCAGGTGTGTCAGTCCAATTCTACATCCATTCCTAGCCATTCACCTCACTCCGCACTCTGGTTCAAGGAAGAAACTCGTTGAATTATTGCCACGAAAACTCACCTCATTTTCATAAAGATCTGAAACAGTCTTCAAGACTTCTCCTTGAAATTGTATTCATATGCAAACACACCTATGTAAATGGCAGATCTTTTTTCCTTTACATGAACATTTCAAATTCCTGAATTGCAGTCGAAACACCAACTGCCTTAAGACTATCACTTCGTATGAGGCTTGAGCCTGTCACTTCTGCCTCAGTTTCCTTAGTTAAAGCTCAGAATTACATTTTCCATRTACTTCACCAGAGGGTTTGAAGGACTGACTAATAAGTATAGAAAGGTACACATTCAGATTTTCAGAAACTCTGTGATTTTGATATGATATGTAATCATATATTACATAAAGCTCTATATAAAAGCATTATGTAATTGCATTTATCATTAGAATTTAAATGAATATTTAAAGTAATACAGCATTTGATTGAGCAACTACTTCATAATCGGAATATGTGTTAATACAGCATTTTTCTTCTCAAGATAAAAATGGTATTTCAGGGAATTGACAACTATATTTGAAACTTTCATCAACTTCAGCAGTTAAACAGCTCACAGCTGATAACTGTGAGGACATGGAAAACAAAGGAAAGCAATGCAGTTCTTATGGGAACAGACATCTTCCTCTGGRTTTGAATAAAACCACACGCAGTGATCATGACCTCTGGATGCCTCAGTGCTATAAATACTAAACCATAAGTCAAAGTCTAAACTTCTCAAACTCTCTCTGTTGTCATRTCAGCAGAATAAAATGTTAAGCCTTCTATAATAAGGAAGAAACTAGTCAATTGGGGATTAAAAGAAAAGGCTTAAATGGTTAATGTATGGTACTGATTTGGGTTWCTGAAGCTGGCAGCAAAAGCTGCTGTTCTAAGGGGGGTGGTGCAAAGTTTCAAGTTGATCCTGTGGTTCCCTCCCACCACCCTCTAATATGTATATAAATTGTCAGCTCTCCAGACCCTTTGCCAGTTCTCTCTTCTAGGCTTGCCAGAAGCAACAGAGGACTAAAGATGAAGATCTTTCTCTTATTCACCTTTTTGACTTTTTTGTTGTCTGCTTTTGAACAAGCAGTGGCTTTTGCTCACTATGACAAGATTTTAACTCATAGTCGAATAAGGGCACGCGACCAGGGGTAAGTAACTGGCTTTTATTTCTAATTTAAAAGGAAGCTTGTTAATCTTTATTCTCTCCTTTCTTCTATCATTATATTACATGTAGTTTTTCACTATGAATTTTTACTATCATTAAAGTAGAATTCTCTTTTTTAATTCATTTTACAAGAATTGTTCCTGAATAAAAGCTTTTCAGGGAGTTTTAAAAGGAGACAGAATACTGTTAGACATCATAAAATGGAAAGAAATTTAAAATCAACACTTATCAATGGACAAAATGTGATTCAGAATCAGTGAAATTATTTACACTTCGTAAGTATTGTAATGGGATGTCAGAAATGTTTAATGTATGTTTTCAAACTTTTGCAGAGTTGATAGCTGTCCCACAGTGTTTGCTCTCTTTATTCCATCCTGATGAAAATCATTAACTTTACTTAAATTTTTTTGAACATGGRAATATATACCAGGAGCCCTTTGTAAAACTTCTGTCCTCACTACAGCRATGCAGCAAGCTGCTCAGCAGGGCTCCCAAAAGACAGTGCTTACAAGCCAGGCTGCTTGGAGACATGGAAATAATCTAAACAGATGGTGTCAGGGAAACACATGTGCCTAAAGATATTTTCCTCTAGTCTTCTTAAGCAAAGAACATTCTGTGAATAAGAATTGTTTACTATCCTATCTTCCTACTGCCCACTAAACACACACGTTTTTCAAATATTTTTAGCTTTTCAAATAAAAAACCTCACTGGCTTCCCAGTGATGTAAAGTATATGTTCTAACTTCTGAACTAATGGATTTTTTTAATTGCAGAAGTATAAAATTAGGGATGAAATGCCCTTGCTCCATGGAATTTGACCATTAGAAATTCCTCTTCTGTACACCACCATGCTGAAKAACACGTATTCCTCACCTGAAGTCTGTGACTCCTTTTATTTTCATGCCAATTTACCCTTTGGTCCCCAGTAATTCCCAGAATRTTTATTTAGGTGCCTGTGGTACTCCAAATGGTTGGCAATTAAAATATCTGATTGATTTACAGGAGACAGGGCTTCCCTCTACATAAAGAACAAGGCACTTTTCTTCCCCATTTCTCCACCACCTTCAGCTGCACAGATGTGTAAAAGACAAACACTTTAATGAAAAGAGCCTGATGGTATTCACTGGTCCCTGGTGGCTGGCAATTTGCTTTGCAGGGGGAAGGGAGAAATGGATATCAAGACTTGCCCAGGCACAGCTGGTGATCGCTGCCCATCAGAGACACAGGGTCAAACCAGAATGAAGGGGAAGCTTCTGTCACTGCAGGGAGGGTGGGTTTGCCAAGGAATCCAGCTGGGCAGTCCCAAGAGCTTGCCCTGTGGCTAMTTCAAAATACACTTGTCCTGGGAACTGAAGCCAGATGTTAATTTCTTATTCAATAGAAAGAGTATTTGTCACTATTTCATGTAGAATTTTTGCAAATATGTAGAAAAATTTCTTTTTAAAATGTTTCTCACTCCACCCATAGCCCAAATGTTTGTGCTCTTCAGCAAGTTATGGGAACAAAAAAGAAATACTTCAGCACTTGCAGAAACTGGTAYCAGCAAGCCATCTGTGGAAAGAAAGCGTAAGTGTGCTCTGCCTCCAAGCTCTTCCCCACTGATTGAGTTAATAAAACGTTCTATTAGAAAGCTCCTTTTCTTACAGACAAACTAACTGTTTATAGTTTCCATTAGAATATTTACTTATCCTCCAGGTGGCATTGCTATACTGACTTCCCCTTTCCTTYTCTGGACAAGTTGCAAGTCAGCCAAAATACTTCACCTTTTCAGTAAAGTCTGCCATACCACTGACAACTTTGGCACTAAATTTTATTCTACCGCAGACACATTGGGAAGAAGGGTATTTCCTGAAAATGCTGAGACTGGAACTTGGATATTCCCACAGGCAGTTTTGGAAAACAACTTACTCCTGTGGTTTTATTCCTAGATAGATGTCATGTCTTCCCATGAAAGAAAGYCTGCTCTCGGAATTAATCTGGCAGGGAATTCATTGCTTTGCCAGGCTCCAGCAGCAAGAAATGTTATGCAGTGGTTAGTAACTTCATGTATGAGGAAAAATAGTTTGGAGCAGTTTAGACTCATCAAACTGAAGTCAAGAGAATACTTCATTCTCTTCATGACTAGAATTTAGAGGAAYTGAAGTTGTAAAACATTTTACAAARCCTGTGCAAAACCCTGAGAAKTCTAATACAGCCAGCCAGAGGAACACATAGAGCAGTGGGGCTGGGTGGATTTGGTCATGCGAGTCTACACAAAATTATCAACTGCCTTTTGCCTTTCATTTTAAACACCCTACAATTGTACAAGCACTCAGAGARCAAGGCTAGTGGAGGAAAAGAATGTGTATGAGAATAAGTTAGGTCATAGGACTCCTGAGGGTTGTTTGAGGGCTTTTCGTGGTTATAACAGAGCATCTGTTATAACTTAGTCTTAGCTGTTAATGAGTTTTATGCTCTGCATACTAAAAACAGAAATACAGGCATGACTGAAGAGGTTACTCTAATAAGAGTGCTAATCCAAAGCACAGCAGCTCTTCTCGTGTCAGTATCTCCATGTTAAYAAGTCCTCCATAACTTATACCTACATAATGTTGAATGTTTTTATTATGTACAATTCCTGTCCACTACTATAAATTTACAATGGGAATGTAACTTACAAATTTCGTAAAATCAGCATTTGTTGGACCAAAAAGCCTTTCCACTGTTTCTCAGCAGTATTTTATCTCCATGCCAGCAAGGAAYAGAAACAGATGAGTCACAGAGCTGATTTGAATAAACTGAAAACTGGCTCTATTAGCCAAGAATGACAGGGATTAAGGTAGTGCTCTGTCTTCTTCCTTTGAAATATACTCCTTTGGATGAGGACAAGACAACTTTGTACTATCAAAAAACAAAACAAACAAACAAACAAAAAAAGACAATAACAACAAAAGAGCAACCCCAAGASAAACAAAGAAACAAACCCCACCAAAACCTCAAGAATGCAGCATTGTTTCTTATCTGAATAATTGCTTGCTTTCTTCTTTTGGCCATGGGTTTATAGTGAACTAATAAGGGTACATATGAGGATAATTTCTGAAGTGGTCTGAGGTGGTACTTCCCCTGTATGCTGTGACCACACACAGGTGGTACTGAGGAACTGAATCTTSCACTGAGTTCTCTCTGGTTCTGAACTTACTGTGTGATGCACCATACAGACCTCTTTTCTCCCATGCCATCTTTCATACATTTTGAGCACAGCTAAAGAAGCTTGTAACTGCAGAAAACTGTAAGAGACCATGAAAACTGCAAGTAGGAACTTGCTAACTGAAAAGAAGCCTAAGCTGTGCATAACAAGAGATGTGRTAAAAAAGGCACTGATCTTGTAATGCTTGGCTGAAGAAGCATTTTCTTCTTAACTATGTCCTTCAGCCAATTTTCTGTCTTTCATTAATTGTATCATTGTTGGATATGGTATGAGGATTAAACTTGCCATGTCTTACTCTATGCKTATAACTCAGCTGCCTCCTTCCTTTTTCAAAAAGCCAATTAAACTGCAATCTTTCATAGCTTCCCATGAGATGAGAGGGAAGACTATGTATTCCAGGGAAGGAAAAATATTTTCTCATGACAAAGCAGTTCACACAGTTGGGAGAACATTTTGATTCCTATTCTGCC
>NW_026623524.1:736810-792911 GCF_030028575.1 Malurus melanocephalus
CAGATTATTATGTTTTTATTATTAGCTTCTGGCAAGAATATAAGAAGGACTAAGAGCATAAGGTTTATTATTAGTTAATCTGTAGCTTAAATTGTATGCTRTTTATGCATTCCCAAAATAATAGCCATTCAGTGAATTGCTTTAAAGAAAGATGTACTAAAAAAAAACTATAGGAATACTTTCAATATATGGCTTCTCAGTTGAAAATATGCACATGGCAGAAGGGTGAATGTCATGTATGTTACATGCATATGGGGGAATGGAGAAGACATATTTTCAGAACATGACAAAATAAAAAATTGTGCTATAAAAAAAAATCTTTAATCTTCACCACCTCTATCAGATTGCTCTCTTTTATGGAATGATAATCCTCACTTTTATGCTTTTWATTATTATTTTTCTTCCAGTTGATTTTAAAATCTCTTGAAGTAGTTTGGACATTGGAGATATTTAGTCCAACTTTTTATCTGAAYAAGCTGCTCATTTTAATGTGGTGTGGCTAACTTTTTGTCAGCTTTAGATTATGAGAAATGAGAGAAGTGTACTCAGCTGTCACAAAAGATTCTGGAAATKAACAGCTGTACTGTAGTGGCTAAAGACCCACTAAAAACCTTCAAAGAATTAGTGTTCAGAACTTTTGAACTGCCAGCAACAGCCACACCTATAAAAACAAATCTATTATGTAAAACASTGATGTCATTATAGTGTACCATATACTGTGCAGTGTGCCATAATTTGAAATATCTAAAGTCTAATGTACTAAATTTCTTCCAGTAGCCAAAATTACCTCAGTGAATTTGCATTTTCCTGTAAGAGGGGAGAATCTTTCAAACAGGTCTATGGTAGAACTTTTATTTCTAGTAGTTAAGAGGACATTATATCTTATAAGAAACGCAGTGTTAATACTACTACATTATAAAATTAACATTCAGCCCTGGTTTGCTGTTATGTGTACCTGAAGTGTATTTAAGAATGAGAGTATTTTATTGATRTAATTATACAACATTTCCTGGTAACATTCCCCTGATAATGCTCAAGTCTCTGTATGCTGTTATGAAATCCTTTTTTGGCTTTGGTTTTGATTTGTTGTATTCTGGTTTTCATCCTCACTACATTTACCAGTGAACTTTCCCCTTGTGTCCAYCCATCCAGTCTTTAGTGGCTTCCTTCTTAATTAACAGTTTCATGTCTGTTCTTAATTAGTTCTCTCCCTCATTCTTGAGCTTCTTCGAATTTTTCCTCGAAAAACAAAGGCTCTCTTATCCCATTTGTTTATCACCATACAATGCACAGGACCTCCTCCTAAATACCTGYTAATTCCTACAACCAGTATGTAGGAGACCTCATGTAGTTCTGTCACTTTAATTTCTAWTAAATTCATTTAAATCTGTCTTCTTTTGCTTTACAACTCTTCTTTCAGAATTTTATTTTAATGCTGTCACTTTTTCTCCCCCATCTTTCTTCAATATCATTTAATTTGTTCGACACAGAACAGATAAAATAATGTTCTTTAACTGCCATTCTGGTCACATCATCTTTTAGTAAAATATGACCAATTATTAATCAATACAAAAAAGGCTGAAAGACAAAAAAAAGGATGAATATCTGGAGTGTATGTACTTAGCAATGAAAAATTGATATTGAAAATAAAATTAGACAGCTAAAATTAGTATACATTTCTCCTGTATATTATTTAACTGTGTTTTTGTCTATATCCTACAGAACAGTCTTATATGAGTGCTGTCCTGGCTATATGAAGATGGATGGCACAAGAGGATGTCCTGCAGGTACAACTTGTGTTCCTATGGATAAATCACATATGGAAAGAATTCCATTAATAGCAGAGTTTCAAAGGAGGTCAACATGACAAATGATGGTCTCTTTTTAAGAACCACTGCCTAAGAATGCATAGCTTCATATGCATACAGCAAACACAGTTAATATCAGACAGCACTGAATTTGATCCTAGAGTTTAAGTTGAATTTCTCAGCTCTTTCCAAATGCTTGTTTGGTGAGAATTGAAATCAGTTCCCAGAGCTGCTAAAGAAGTTTTATTCCCATGAAATCAAAGACTAGTCTAAAGCTCACCAGTGAGGTCACAAAACCAGAACATGAGATCATATCTAAATTCTGTATTTTCCTTTTTTTGAAAAAACTTGAATCTTATTTACTTGAAGAGTCTTATAGCTTCTATCAAAGAAAGAGTAAAAATGAATACAGGAATTCTTCATCTCTCCAATTTAGGCTGTTCTGCTTTGTGTAAATAAAATTAATTGCAGCAGGAAAGAGTAGTATGAGCAGGAATACATTTCATAGTTTTTGATCCTTATWTCTGAAATAATCCTTTTACATTCAATAATGCAGACTTCGTTTTGTTTAGATGAATTAATCTCACTTCAGATGTTTCAGATTAGCATGAGGTCAGTCACACTGTAGAATTGCCTGGTCCTCTYCATGACCATGAAAAGATACAAGAACCATTAGATTACATGCAAATGCCTCACTTCTAGATGCCTAAAATTAGGAAAGATGAATGTTGTCCTCACGTAGCCATGTTTTAGCTTTGAGACTATGACCATTCTTACTCTCTGCGTGAATCAGTAAAGGCACAAACCAGACACTGGAAGAAGAGCAAGAGGGCTCACAAAAAGAATTGTGGGCCCTCGTGACCAAATAAGACCCACTCCACTGAAATTTTTATGATTATATATGGATAGACTCCTATTTCATGTGGGATTTCAAAATACAACAGCTCTTCTAAAGGAAACTTTACAATATCCAGTATTGTTTGATCTAATCTTTCATTAAGAAAAACATAAAAATCAATAGCAAGCAGATGTGTTTAGATGATTTTTGAGTATGTTGACAATGGAATTTTAAATCTAAATAKGTTGTTTAATACTGACTTAAACAGTTTCAGAACTATTATGCATCCAAAAGACACAAAGTWAATTTGATTGTGACCAACTGGAGGACTAAAGAGTTTACAGTATTCTTTTCTCATGTTTCTTTTAGTTGCTCCTATTGATCATGTGTACGGTACACTTGGAATTGTGGGAGCCACCTCTACTCAGCGGTACTCTGACATATCAAAGCTGAGAGAAGAGATTGAGGGGAGAGGATCATTCACWTTCTTTGCACCAAGCAATGAAGCCTGGGACCAATTAGATTCAGTAAGCATGTGTAAAGAAACTGTAATTGTTTCCTATCTAAGCACTTGCAGGACACATATTTGTATTGTTAAYTATATTAACATAGTTTTGGGGAAACTTCTAGGAATTCCAGCAGCTGCATGACATATGGCTGTACAYTGTCAGTGATTCAGGTGTCCTTTTAGTAATGATTTCATTTAARTAAACACTGAATTGAAGGTCCTCCAATTATTTGCTTGTGACAAAGCCTYGTCTTCCATTTGTGAGCAAATCAGACTTAAAGAACATTTAAGTAGATCCAGATTTATAGGCATCAAAGTTATTTTCCCTAATACATGTTGAATGTGTTCAAACAATGCATTAAGGTAACACAATACATACATCTTTCTGAGTGGAAGAATGTTTCGGACCTTCCAATTAATTAGATTCCTTTCTTCTTCAGGAAATTCACAGGAATTTGGTTGACAATGTAAATATTGAACTGTATAATGCTCTTCACCACCACATGTTAAACAAGCGCATGCTGACGAAAGATCTTAAGAATGGCATGACCCTGGTGTCTATGTATAATGGCCAAAAATTGCTTATTAACCATTATCCTAATGGGGTAAGTCTATTCTCTTCCCCCCCCCCCCAATATATTTATTCAGTTATAACCTTTCTTTCCTTATGTAACTAAGAAAACRTGTTATCAAAAGTTTGATATCTACCAAGTCAGTTGCCACTGACAAAAATAAATAATCTCTTGAAGAACTTTTGACTGCTGTGTAGACTAATCACTAAGAAAGAATGAGTCAACRTTGTGCTATTTGCTGTTTAGAAATCAAAATTCAAATGAAAATGAAGTTTCTYCATAAAAGACAAAGTCTCATGTGGTCAAAATACAAGATCATAATAAATTTGACAGCAAATAATAAATAAATCAGATCTTTTATTTTACWTTGAGTGCATGGTAGGGGCATTTAAGATTGTAGGAGATCCATTATATGGCTAGAAAAAAAGGTAACTTTTATAAATACTGGAAACCACCCAGTTAAGTCACTCATCTTTATTGTCTTAAAGGCATCAGAATGTTTACAATGTTTTTCTACAGATTGTATTGCTAAAAAAAAAATATACAATCACCATTTAGCCACAATGAAAAAAAAAAATCAGAATAATTGCAATAAGAAATTAAACATGAATATGAAATCAATGTAACCTCATTAAATCTGCTGCTGTCTTTCCAGAAGCTTAGTCAAACTTTCAAATCTTACRAGGCTTTACTTCAAATTTAAAGAAAACTATTGAAATAACAACAGTCAACACGCAATGTACAGGACATACACTGCCAGTCAGTAAGGATCAGGCTCCAAGTTTATAATCACATTAATTCTTATTTTTCTACTACTTGATTCTTCAAATATAGGTTGTTACTGTTAACTGTGCCAGGATTATCCATGGGAACCAGATTGCTACCAATGGTGTTGTCCATGTTGTTGATCGTGTCCTGACTGCTGTTGGAAATACCATTCAAGATTTCATTGAAACTGAGGACGATCTTTCATCGCTTAGAGTAAGTGGACAAAACAAAAAATGYTTCTCTGTTTATTTAAGGAGGGCTTTTAATCCCTTTTCTATTTGTTTATGATATCTAGAAGTAAGAAGGGTTAAYTCAGTAAAGAGAGAAATAAATTAAATTAAGAGCTCCAGCTAATATTGCAAATATGGCTATATATAAAGTATATTTGGCATAAGGAGTATTAGTCTGGTTTTTGTGGATCAAATAGACCACATCGGTAGGACAGAATGTGTCCCTGCACATAAAAAGTGTCTTCTCTAAAAGCACCGAGCAAACAAAACATATGAGCAWGAAGTTACAGTGTCTGGTGCTAGATGAGTAAGAACAGTTTGAAAATGGGTGATAGAAGATGGTAAAAATACTAAATAAATTTCAGAACCTGACTCCTAGCAAGTTTTAGAGCACCAGTAAATGCACATAAGAAGGATTTTTCTTTCTCATATAAAGGAAGTATGATTAGAAACTGTCCAAGTTTCTAGTTTTTCCATTTTCTGGAAAATGTCTGCATAGTGTAATGTGATTTCATGCTGTATATTTTAAAAAATACGCCATTAGTTTGCACATAACTGTTGTCCTTTTCCATCCTCCATCTCCTCAATAAATACAGAAAGGTATTTTAAATACAGAGGAATAAAGATGGAGAGGATCTTCCAAGTGTCTCAAATTCAGTTCATGACAGTTACAGGCTACCACAACATTGAATCTCTTGAAAGAACTTAATACAAAACCCAATCATTTCTAGTGTTCAAYTGAAAAAGAAACATCCTCTGTTGATTAATTTTTTCATCTTTCTCTAGCATTCGTGATCTTACAACACTATGATCTCAGTCTAGCATTAAAGTACCTGCAGACATGAGGGGAAACTGGAGASATAACGTATTTTGGTAATATTTCAAATAATCAGCATTAAAAGAAGCAAATATTTTTTAGGCTGCTGCCATTACATCAGATGTCATGGATATTCTTGGAAGACCTGGTCATTACACACTCTTTGCTCCTACTAATGAAGCTTTTGAGAGACTTCCAAGGGGAGTTTTAGAAAGAATTATGGGTGACAAGGTGGCTTCTGAAGGTATTTAAACATTTTTACAAATGAGAAATATGGATGAGTGGATCAGAAGGTAGAAATTACACAATAGCTCTGGAATTAAGCACCTCTACTTTCATGTGTGTAGGAGGAGTTATTTCTTTTGTCTCTAACTTTTCCACTTGCCTAAGGACAGGAAGTCACTGAAAATATAGTCTCGAAAACTGTTTAAAGGAAACTATGATTATATAGGCAAATTGACTTTCTAGCAGTTCAGCTGCATAGATCWGATAGAAATTTCTGYTTCTAGAAATTCAGAGCTCTCTGAATAGGGGATTCTCTGTTACCTTTGCATAGCCCATGGAGCTTTGTACTCATAGGTCTTTTTAGAGCATATTAAATGCAGTCACCAGTGTATTGTAGCATAACAAATATAGTTTTCATAATACAAGGAATACAAAATATTTTTGACCATAAATGTCATTTAGAGGCCTACAGTATCACTATATTTAAATAAAGTATCTAAGCTAGAATACTATTTAAAAGTGTAGCTCTAATAATTAATCCCACACCTAAATGTGAGTTATACATATCTGAATATGTGTCCAAACACATCTATGAAATTCCTGCTCTTTTCTCTGCAGCTCTGGTGAAGTTCCATATATTAAATACTCTCCAGTGCTCTGAAGCCATCACAGGTGGAGCTGTCTATGAAACCTTGGAAGGAAACACTCTTGAAGTTGGTTGTGATGGTGAAAGTCTGACGGTGAATGGAGTGAAAATGGTGAAACACAAAGATATTGTGACGAGCAATGGCGTTATCCACCTCATTGATCAAGTTCTAATTCCTGATTCTGGTCAGTGATGTGTATGAAAAACTTGTTGCCTTGAAGATATATTTTCTATAATCTTACCCAGATTTCATCAGATATATATTTCTGGATAAGCATGGAGAATCCAAATCAGGATTAGGAAGATATTGTGTTTTAAAATACCTTTTTCTTAATTCTTTATTTGCAGCCAAACAAGTCACTGAACTTGGGGGTGCCCAGCAGACTACTTTTACAGACCTGGTGGCACAGTTGGGTCTGGCACCTTCTCTAAGACCAGAAGGCCAATACACTCTCCTGGCACCTGTGAATGGTGCTTTCTCAGGTTAGTAGCCCTAAAAGATTGTCAAAATAAATAAGAATATGTATGCTACCCTGACAGTTTTCCAAACAACCCCCAGYACTTGTTCTAAGTCTCACTGAAAGAGCAGCATCAACTAGTAGAAACACTTCATCCTTTCAAGTTACATACCATGTAGAAAGACAAAACAAGCYCAACCAACAGACTGCACAGCTTGTTTTCAGTTATATCATTYGCTAATGGAAATGGCATCACTAAAATAAGATGCAAAATAGACACAGAAAGATTGTGGGCATGCATTACTTCCATTAGATTCAAAACTTATTTATTCTCCAGAAATGTATGCAGTGATTTAATTCCAGCCAACAACTAAGTACCACAYATCCATTTGATCACTCCCCTCTTCCCCCATGGTAGGATGGGGAGGAGAACCAGGGGGAAAAAAACAGTGAGAAAACATCATAGGTTTGGTTAAGAACAATTTGGTAAGTGTAACAAAGTAATATAATCATATTAATAATACTAATGTTGCTAATAGCAATAATAATAATAATAATAATAATAATAATAATAATAATAATAATAATAATAATAATAATAATAATAAATATACTTAAATATAAGACAAACAGGTGATGCACAATACAATTGCCTGCCACTCACTGAGTGATGCCAAGACACTGACTGGCATGTCCTGGCCAGTTTCCCTCAGTTTACTTACTGGGCACATCTCTTTGGCCAGTTTGGATCACCTGTTTTGGCCACASTCYCTCCCAGCCTCTCATGCACCTGCCCAGACCATGAGCCAGGGAGATGTCCTTGGCTAAGGGTGAGAACCATTTAGCAACAACCAAAACCTCAGTGTGTTGCCACATTATGGTCATACTGAACCCCAAACACAACACTAGGATCTCCTAGGAAAAGAATTGACTCTATCCAAGCCAAACCCAGGAAATGCAAGTATTTTCGAGTACATTAAAGCAGAGAAACTGGTACAAATATACCATAAAACAGGTGCTTGTATATTTGCAGAGGTGACCTCATAGACATCTTGCCTTYCCCCAAAGAACTAGAGTGTTGTCTCACTATTGCAGAATCAAATTTGGGTAGGTTTTAAGGTGCACATGCAGAAAGGAATAGGAACTATAGCAGTAATTCAGAAGATGGAGCAAGCCCACATATCAACCATCAGACATATTATTTATATAATTAATCATGACTAAGTCAAAAGTTCTTGACTGAATTTGAGGAATGGTTATATGCAGGAACTACATAACGATTTACTTTCTGTAKACAGACCTGTCCATGACTAAACTCAAGCATTTCAAAGAAAAATTCTATATTTCCAGAGTCTTTTAACTTTTCTTTGAATGAAAATTCACTATACAGATTACTATGTATTAATATCTAAATGGCTTTGTAGATGACACCTTAAGGCTGGATCAACGTCTTCTTAAAACAATCCTGCAGAATCACATTATAAAAGTGAAAGTTGGGCTCAAYGAATTGTACAATGGACAAGAACTGGAAACAATTGGAGGAAAACTACTTAGAGTCTTCGTRTACCGCACAGTAAGTGAACAAGATTTTCTAACTATGCATCCAACTGTGGAAATGGCGAGTCCACAAAAGGCAGAGCTGAATGAAAACCCTAACATTTACCATCATAACTATCTAGCAAAAAAAATCCTTAAGCTTTAAAGATAGCAAAAAAGAAAWTCTGATCTTTAGCCATCCAAACTTTATTTGTGTGAAAAACTCTTTGAGAAAACGGAACAGGATTTCAAATAATGCACTCAATGTATTACAAATTTTTAAAGTTCATTTTTAGAACTAATGAAGAACATTCTCAGAGGGAAACAAAAAAAAAATCAAGCTTGAAACAATTTGCACCATGTTGTTTAACACTAGATTTTACTCCTTTTGCTTTCTCAATCAATGTCAAAGTTCCTGGCAAGAAATCATGATTTGACTGTAGAAAATACATGTGATCATTATTTTTAATGTCGTGTAAATAGCTACACTTGCTTCTCTTTCAATAAGGCCGTATGTATTGAAAATTCATGCATGGTCAGAGGAAGCAGAGAAGGAAGAAATGGTTTTATTCACGTCTTCAGACAGATCATCAATCCAGCAGAAAAGACATTACATGAAATGCTGAGAAATGATAAGCGTTTCAGGTGAGTAGCAGTTTTGACAGCACCGAGATTTTCCTGCAGAAGGTGAGTGTATATACAGCAGAGCTGGTCTGAGAAAAAGTTTTGCACTGTGAATATGTGAGTTGTTGGGGTTTGGAGAGCAGGGAGGGCATGGCAAACTTTATTACCTACACAAACAAAAGTAAAAAAGGAAAAAAATGTGGGGGAAGAAAAGGTGTTCTCCAGCTATATGCTGAAGAAGCTTCTATACTCCACCTAGAATGATTTTTTATGGCATGAAGGAGTCAGTAGGACACTAGAATTAGAGGAGTAGAGGACAAAAAAAATTGGATGATACATCCAGAGCTATAAATGCAGTGGACTCTGCAGCTTTAATTAATGAGCAGGATYGCATATCTTTTCAGTACTTATTTCTGTCCCATTCCTGGAAGTATCTCAATACTCATAGAGCAAGAACTATCTTTTGCATCCTCTCTTCCTCTGTTTTATCTGCAGCRGTTTTTATTTGATGAATCCTGTTCTGATCCAGGCTGCCAATTTCTTTTTTTTTCAAATAACTTTTAATTTGCTACTTTTAAGACTGTTTTGGTTTTGGGGGGGTTTTTTGGCTCATTTTTCACCTCCACTATCTTTATCAYAATTTTTTCTGGGAAACAGGAAAGTGCTTTAAAAAGGAGGTACTATCAGAAAAAAAAAAAWWAAKWAAARRRGGAACTGAGTACCTGTACCCAGTTCTAGTTACCACATTTCAACAAAACGTATTTGTGGTTTGTCTGTTTGTTGCAAACAGCATTTTCCTCAGCCTGGTGAAAGCTGCAGATTTGGATGATGTTCTGTCACGGCCTGGACAGTGGACTTTGTTTGTCCCAACTGATGATGCCTTTAAAGGTTTGACTGATGATGACAAGGACATCCTGATAAGTAAGTACCAAAAGAAAACTGGAATTATAAGCAAAGGTAAAATTGATTGGAAAGGAGACGAATGCATTTCTTACACAAAAGCTGTCTGCTGAAGCAGTTTATCTTGTGCATAGAGCAGATYATAGGTATTCCTTAATTTATTTCCTTTTCAGGGATAGGCAAAACAGCTTTTTGGGAAAAAGCATCCAGCCCAATTTTTAAATTTCACTTTTTAATATCTTATTCCATGGTGTTACTACCTTCCATTATTTTTGTTTTCAGTTCAAAACTTGAAGTTGTCTAAGGCCAATTCTAGTTTAGATTATTCCTGTAGTTAACAATACAATTTTATTTGCCCTTCTGCTTTTCAAGGGACTCTATTGACTATTTTTCTAATCATTGTGGCTCAGTTGCTAAATGCTTTCCTTGGCCCTCATAATCTTTTTTTTGCAGCAGAATGTCTATTTTGTGTCAACTTGCTTTCTAGAATTCTGCCTTTGTTTTCTTTTAAGATATCATGCTGCTTTCTCCATAAAGATTGAACTTTATATAATTCTTTTAATAAATATAAACAAATACTTTGTCTGTAAAAAAGTTGCAACTCAAAGATTATTTTAACCAATAGCCATAGCAGCATAGAACAGAGATCATCTGATTGTGAAAAAAACTTTGGAGCAGTCATTGTTTAGGSTTTGTATGTTACTTCATTCTATCCATGAATGGTCCAGTCAAAACACCAGTGCTAATTTTRCCGGGAACAAAAACAAGTCGTAATTGCATTTCAGTAGTAAAGTAAATTGCAGTGATCATAACAAAACACAGGGGGAAGAAAAGGAAAATGTTCACTGATCAGAACAAAACACAGGAAAAAAAGATGACCAGACAGGATTTCCATTGCAGTTTTATCATGGCTTATACCCCTAACAACATCCAATATCAGTGTGGAATGCTACTATTAAACTCATAATGGTCAATATCCCATGTAATGGCAAACAGATGTGTTTTAAAACTGTTCTGCTTGGTACCCTGTCTCCTGAGGATAGTATGGGTTTTTCTGCAGCCCATCGTATGACTCTCAAACTCCACGGACCCAGAGAACCAGAGAACCTGTCAGGATATTAACTTGAGCTAGAGGATACATTTCTTTTTTAAGACAGTATTGAAAATGTTGGATTTTTTTTTTCTTTTTATCCTTTGAAAGGGATAAAAAAGTTTTCCCCTTTCCTGACTTCTCCAAGCTGCATCTGTCCTCCATAAGAACTGACAAACCCAGCATCTCTAATTGCTCCATTGACCTATTTTATGTTCTTTTGTATAAGATTTCTCACAGGATCTTTGTGATTATGTTCTGAGTAMCTTTTTGTCATATAGTTGTGTTTTTCCCTTGGTCATCATTTTAACAAATTCAAATTGTTTGTGCTCATGTTATTTTCATACGTATTATGTTTCATTCTAGTTCAAGTCTGTGTGAATCCTTAGAATTCCCAMAAAGAACTATCCCCTACCATTCAATTTTTATTCCATTTTTTTTTCTTTTTACATAGGAGACAAAAATGCTCTCAGGAATATTCTTCTTTACCACTTGACACAAGGAGTTTTCATTGGTAGTGGCTTTGAGCCTGGTGTAACAAATATTCTTAAAACCATCCAAGGAGGGAAACTCTACTTGAAAACAGTTAAGTATGGAAAAAGTCTCCCTGTTACGGCCTTGCAACAGAGATTTGATATCCCATGTCTATCCACATTAYGGAATGACATGAATTTCTCCAAATGCTATAACAGGGCTTGGGGTTGTTTTTCAATGTCCTCGATAACTTGGGTTCTCCTTTGATCCTTTACCAGGTGAATGATACTCTTCTGGTTAATGAACTGAAATCAAGAGAATCTGATCTCATGGCAACAAATGGTGTCATTCACGTCATTGACAAACTCCTATATCCAGCAGGTGAGTATTATTTCATGAAACTTCTATATGCTTTTAAATCTGTTTACATGCTATGTAATTGTAATAACTTTAAAAAGTTCATTAATTTAAAGATACAATTCCTGTGTGGAATATGAAACAGAGAATTTACCTCACTGCTCATTTTGTGGAAGAACCTCGCTTGAAACTTCGGCAATATTTTGAMATTTTATGGAAGTATGTGAAACACAAGACAAGCCATAGACTTTTTTTTTCTTTTGATACAGAATAATATATATCGAGTACATGCTTGTATGAGTGTTTGAGAATGATTTCATCTCCTGATCACTAYAAATGAAAGTAAAATGCACGCAGTTGTATATTTCCTCTCACACGCCTGCTTCTTTTGTCAGAACTGCCTGTTGGAAATGATCAGCTGCTCGCAATACTGAAGAAGTTGATTAAGTACATTCAGATTAAGGTACTCTTTCAGTAATTATTGCTCTGTCTTTCTGGCAGGRTCTGTGAAACTGAGTACATTATAAGTCATAAGTGATTCTCTGGTCCTTTCTTCTTTCAGCAGGCAACACATTCAGTAGCTTCCAGTTCCCTAAATATAAGCATGAATGATACCTCAAGTGTATGTTTTTCAATGCCAAAGAACTGTAGAATATTTGCATTTGGATAATGTCACTGTGAACTGGCACAAATCTGTTCTTTGATTCGCTTTATCACTCTTAGAAAAGAAATCACTTATTTGAAAAAAATTTTGASTAAAAATATTGACTAAATTCTTATGCCATTAAAGTCCTCAGCATCAAAAGACTGTGAGGACAAGTAGGCATCCTTATCTATCTCACCTATCCTCTTAATATTACATTCTCCCTCAACAATGAATGAGACAACCTAGACAAATAGCATCACCTAACTTTTAGGTCAAGATAGGAGTGAATCCTACCCACACCTATTTAGGAAACTACAAGGCAAGTGCTACTTCTTTTTAGTTTTTTAATAAATTGCTTTTGTGTTTTTATAGTTTGTTCGTGACAGTACCTTCAAAGAGATTCCACTGACATTTTACAGTAAGTTCATTTTCAGTACTTCCAGATGGGTTTGAGATTGCTTTTTAAGTGTTGCCAGTTTCAAATTGGAATTGCACATCTTTTTCAATAAAGAAGAAAGCAATTTCTGGGAAAGTAAGATGTGCCAATGAAAAAAAAAGGAAGAGAAAGACTCAAAGTAGAATGTTTCTGGCTGCTGTGCTACTGTATTTTTCCCTTTCCAGATGTGTGACTGGAAAATAACCCTGAAGCAAGCTGTTCCAACTCTTAGGGTAGGCAAGATACATATGGAGAAGATTGTTTTTCAGTGTTTAGCCACGGTTCAGTGCTTGGTGCACAACAGAGTTGTGCTGCTTCTCTCTCAAAGATGTAACATTGTACTGCACTCACTCTGCAAGATGAAGTATTGACTGTGCATTGAGACATTTTCTTTTTCATAAAACACTAGAAGGCCAGAGTGTACCTCTTCTGCCATATGTGCAAATATGAGGCTTGTATGGAAGACAGATGTTCCAAGTATTTTCTCTTTAGGGAGTAAATTTAAAAAAATAAAAAAAAAAAGGACCCCTTTTAGCTCTCTTGCAGCCTTTCTCAGGGTTTGCCTTTAGTTTCTGAATACAAAGTATGTGTTGAAAAACTTGCCAGAAGACAAAAATCCTGCTGTAACTTTGTGCGGCAGTATGAATTTAGACAAATGGTTATATTCCTATGAAGTTCTATCCACATTTCACAGTAGAAATGGGAACTGTCACGTCAGACTTTTGAAAATTGGGAATAGACATACCAAAATTATAAAAACCCTTGGAACACAGGAGAAATCCACTTTGATGACAAGCTGAACATGAGCCAGCAGTGCCCTTGGAGCCAGGAGGGACAACCCTGTCCTGGGGGGCACCAGGCACAGCATCACAGCCGGGCAAGGGAGGGGATTGTCCCGCTCTGCTCTGACCTGGGGCAGCCTCACCTYGAGTGCTGGGGGCAGTTTTGGGTGCCAGTTTGGGGCCCAGTGTCCAGAGGAGAGTCCAAGATGGTGAAAGGTCTTGACATGAAGACTTATGAGGAGCTGGTGGTGCTACTTGGCTGGTTCCTTTTGGATAAGAGAAGGCTGAGGAGTGATCCTGTCATTGCTGAGCAGTGATCCCGTCACAGCCCRTGCCTTCCCCAAGGAGGGCAGTGAGGGGGATGTTCTGGTCTCCTTATGGTGACCAATGACAGGACATGAGGAAATGGAATGAAGGTGTTTTGGGGAAAATTCAGACTGGACAATAGGAAAAGGTTCTTCACCCATAGAGTGGTCAGTCAGGAACAGGAACAAGCTTCTCAGGAAAATGATCACAGCATTAAGCCTGACAGAGTTCAAGAAGCTTCTGGACAACTCTCTTGGTCATATGGCTTAGTTCTTAGGTAATCCTTTGAGGAGAAGGAATTTGGACTTGATGATCCCTGTGTGTCTCTTCCAACTCAAAATATTCTGATTCTACCTGTCACGGCCAGTGAGAGTAGCACAAGGAGCAATGCCTGTAAAAATGAAATGAGAGGTCAATGTGGACATCAAGAAAGCTGTAGCTGTAGATTCACCTGAATGCAGGACTGGGAAGCCTGGAACCTCTTCCACTGAGGGCTTCCCACCAGTGAATGGAATTGAATAGTCAAATAACTGTCAGAGGTATTCAGTGAATACTTGAGTCTGTCCTAGGTGTCGAGGGACAAACCTGATCTCCCAGGRGCATATTCCCTGTGATGCTCTATCCATAATTCTGAATACTTGCTTTCCTGTGTTTGGCAGATGAGATCCCTAAAAAAGTGTAATACTCAGATATAAGGAATGTCAGGGAATTGTGCAGATCTTCAGATCTTTGTGTGGGTAACTGTACAAGCCTTCACCATCATGTACCATACATCATGGGTTTCACGAGGCACACACAATTCACAAGGTAAATAGCACACCAGCAGATTCTGTCTGCAGGTGACCTGAGTCTGTCACCACTTCATAACCAGAACCATAATTCATGCCTTAGATCCTTTTGAGTCATTTATCCACCCWTTAATATCTATGATTTTATCCACATCCTTGCGAGCAGACCAAATCTAACTGATCATTGCCACAAAGAAATTGTAAGAATGGACTGTACTGTTTTTTCAGAAATTAACATAATTGAAAGCAACGTCCAGCCTATCATCACAAAGGAAGGTAAATGAGGCCTGTGGTATATATATATTTCTGCATATGTTCGTTTGCATATTCAGAATATATATAGGATATATTTCTTTAATGGTATGAATTTCATACCTAGAAACTCCAGGATGATAAGTACTTTGCTGGAAAAGCAAAGATACAAATATTGACATTAGAACTGACTGAAATATTTTGTGTGAAGAGTTTATCACAGTTGTTCCCAAATGAGGTTTTTTTTTCCTTTTACTATAGGCATTTAAAAATAATTTAAATAATCTTTTATCAGACCATTTATTTTATTACCTTTCTTTTCAATTAAGGCATTACCTTTTTTTAAAAAAAAAAAACTAAAACCTGTATTTTAAAACCTGAAATAGATACGTTTCTTATACTTTGAAGAAAAAATATTGGTACATTTTTCTATAATTTTCAATCAGTTCTAACTATCAATATATGTTGGATGTCTGAAAATCATATCTAGTCAATCTTTGGGTTTTTTTTTATTTCTTGAGACAGAACCATGGCTTAAAGATTTAAGCATGGCTTAAATGTGGTGGGATTGAAGAGAACAAAATATGGGTCTGGGACTGTTAAAATCACTTGTGATTTGTAACTTAACTAAAGCTGATAAGATCCAGCTTTCCATTGAAATAAGAATGCTGAAAAGGAATCTGAGCTCAGCTGAGAAAGGCAGTTAAAAATGTGAGGCAAAGAATTTCATCCAGACTGCTTGAACATTGTTTCTGGGAGGATTTCCTTCCAGAAGTGATAAATGCTAATGTTTTCAGGAGCTTGTCTGTACTTCATCCCATTTAGGATTAGAGGCTGTTTAACATACATGCTAACCTTTGTTGCCTCGTCCATCATTAATCAGATCCACAGTGCAATATAAATGGATAGATTATTTCATATGGTAATTCATCCAAGATACTTTAGGAATCTTCCTATGATGAGGGTGAATCACTCTCTTTAAGTACCCTTGTTCTCTGTTAAACCCAGAGACAGAGCATATATTTTAGGTGATTTATTGGCTGTCTAGAAGTTGAAAGTTAACTCAAACAAAATTGTCTTTTAAAGAAAAATTAAATGTCTGAACATTTGTATAGAAAAATGTAGAACTAAATTTTATTCACCAAATAGAGAAAAAATAACCTTAGAAGTCACTGAGTATTGAAAGATTACTTTTTCCATTTCCAGTACTATATCTCTGCTTTGGGACACATTCCAGGCAGTGATCTCTGGCCAGTGCAGCCTTTCTGCTGATGATTGATTCAGATATAGAACAAATAAAGCCAATTCTGAGAAAATTCCCTTCTGAGCTTTCACAGTAACATCAGTGAGTGGCAGATCCCATCAGAACCACATAAATCCACAACAGCCTGTAGATAAAAGTTAGATAATAAAATGCTAAATTTTGAATTAGGAAGTTCAACCAGATCATGATGGAAAGGAAATTTCCATTTAAAAAACTCTATATATCTCCTCAGCAAGTTTAGAAGGGGATGTGTACCTTCTCCTGTCTCAATGTTTTCTACTTGTACTGTGTTTCCATTCTTCATACATAGACATGCATGGGATCTAAAAGATTAAGCAGATGTAAAGAGTTAAATCTGACTGAAACCCAAATCTTAATGGATTAAATATTCAAAGGATTGGTCCTAGACCAGGCATAATGGCTGGCTATGGCTTCACCTTGTTCTTTATATACATATGCTGCATCAATTACATGAAAAGGTACAGCTATTTAGAAATGTTAAAGTAAAAACAAATTATAAACATTCATGAATATACCTTTAGCATTATTTGATTTATATTCATCACTTGTGACAACGTTAATTGGTGTTTAATGGATTCTCAACATGGAAAGAAATTCCTCTAAGTTTAAAACAGAAACAAAGGAAGGAGTCTTCTAAGACTTTCTTTAAAATATTTTTGAATATTTTTCATCCAGATGTGTTAGAAAATAAAATAAGTAATTACTTGTTCAGCTGTTTTGAACACAGAGTAGATGAATAGAGGTCGATAATACCAGGGAATCTTTATGATCTGCAGCAAACAAAAGCATTATTTACCTCTAAATTGTAATTTATGCTACTGCAAAAGAAGAAAAAAAGGGCATTTTTGGGTTTTATATTTAATTTAGCCTAAATTGACTGTTTTCAGCAATTAGCATGATGCACACATATTTAAAAGCTGGTTTTAAATCCTCCTCAATAATTACAAAAACAGAAAAAATCAACGCAAAATCAACAAAAATTAATATAAATATATTTAAGGGATTTTTTTTATGGAAAGTAAGAAAGATGGACTGTGCTAAGTTTCTATCTCTCAGCAAGGAATAAAGGAAGTTTGTTTTAGAGCAGCCTAAGTAGGAGTACCCATAGCACTCCTTACAGAAGAACCACATTATTACTGCTAATTGATGATATGATCTCAATTTATCTAGTATCTCCTCCTTCAGCCTGTAGAGATACATGTGGATTAGTGTAATCAAGATGACCTCACTCACGGTAATGACATCCATCAATGCTGATAAATATCCTTACAGCTGCTCCAGAGCTTTGCTTTGTTTCAAAAGAAGTTGCGTAACCACTTGCCAAGACTTAAATACAAAGAAAAAGAAAGCCACATAAAAAACTCAAAGCAAAAAATGAAAGAAACTCCAAAGCAAAAAATAAAAGAAGGATCAAGAACAAATAATAAAAACAATTTTTAAAAAATGTACAACTCTCACTATGTAGATTGCATGCTGATCACTAGTGGAGCAATGGCAATAGGATGCCAGCAAAGCTGTGGAGTACGTTTCTTACCAATATATATATAGAGAAGGACTTTCTTTCCACTGTTCAGGATCTAGTTTGTTGCCTGAAACTTGTCAACAAATGTTAAAAATACTATATACACAAAATTAAAGAAAATTAAATAAATTATGAAAAGTATACAATAAGATCTATATTTAAGATCAAGTACAAGATTATACAGTGTTGTCACAAATGACCCCTCAGATTTAAACAGCCTTGTATTACAATCATCTGGTTTATTTAGGGTAGGGGGAGAAAATGCAAGCTCCATCTGACCCCCATGCAGAACTATGAATGTTTTATGACTATTGCTATTTGTAATGTGTTGTTTTTTTTCCCATGTCACAGACCCATCTATCACACAGCTCACTAAGTTAATTGAAGGGGAACCTGAGTTCAAAATAGTCAGGGAAGGGGAGACAATAACTAAAGTGATCCATGGAGGTTGGTATGCTTTCAGCAACTCAATTTGTATTAGTTAAAATTTGAAGCATTCYCCACTCCCCATCAGTTTCAACTTTATCAAGGTGATTCATGTGATGTTTGTCAGACAGCTGTTAGGTTTTCACAAGAACTTTGTGAAGTGCTGTATTTTTATTCATCATTTCTTTTTCAATTTGCATTCATTTCCAAAAATTGTGGGTTTTTGCCTAGCTGTGTTCCATAGTTACAGTCAAGACAATTTTAGAAATCCTCTGCATACTGACATATMTCTCAGTTAAAAATTATTTGCTCATTACTGTCCTGCAATCAAAAATGTAATATGTGATTCTGTGATTAAAAGGCAATTTTGTCAGAAAGAGAGGTAAACATTGCCTTCTCTTTCCTGATAGCAYTGAGATGTTCACATCTAGGATGRTTTTAAAGGAAAATCACATGTGATCATCCTAAATTTTGAGTAGAATTAGTTCCTGGTCTGTGAACATTTTTATGTTTCTCAAAATATGCTATGGTATTTCCTTGTGTGCTTCAGTCAGTTTCCACATCTCAAAAGGGGCACTTGAAAGTTCATCACTTGATTAATATCTTCAATTTAAAAATCGTTGTAGAACCAATTATTAAAACATACACCAAAATCATTGATGGACGACCTGTGGAAGTGACAGAGAAAAAAGTAACAGAAGAAAGAATTATTCAAGGTAAATTAAGCTGAGATATTCATTCTTAGTAAAGTCCACCTTTACATACAAAAGTAACACATCTTAAGTTCTGTCCTAGTGCCTAAACTGCATTTCCATGGCAGATTAATTTTCCTTAATGTTTCCCAGCCTCTGTGTGGCTGAAAACCTGTCCATGTGTCCTACACACACATACAGAAATGGCAACTACATTTTAATAGCATGAAAAACTATGAAAATTTGTGGTTTTTTTTTTTTTTTTAGTTTTTATTTTCATGTATTTACTAACTGTCTGCTTTTGCAAACCTTTTGTTACCATTTCACAATAAGACTGCTTTCATTGCATTTTTCTACTCTGTCTTGCTTTAGATGGAAAACATTTTTCCTGAACTTTGGGATTATATATCTCCAAGTAGTTTCATTTAACTAAATATAGGTATTTAATGGGTGAATGCCRCTTTTACATGTCATCCCAGGCTCTCTTGAAAACATTTCAGTAAAAGTTTTTTATTTCTCTGTAAGGCAGGGACTTGATCTGACATCCACAAATTGAACACTTAGATATAGCTAATGTGAGATAAAATTAATGTTCATGTGCATCTCTTGATTTTCTCACACAATAACTCCCAAGTTCTTTGGCCAATTTCAGTTGTATTTGACCTATTATGAAGATATTTCTTTAAACATCCTAAAAATTGGTAAGTGGAGCAAAGTGTATTTAARCATAGTACGTGATATATGTAGTTCCCTATTGACACTTTTTGACCACCTTGATTAGATATCAGTGTGAATTCTGCCATTAATATTCTGTCTGCAGAGWCTTTATAAGGAAAAGACATTGCTAGAACAAGATATTGACTTAGCTGTAGGTCTTAAAATTCATTTTCTTTAGAAAACATTGACATTCAGCTGAAGTAATTTGAGCAAGACAGAAATAAAGAACCATGCTTAAGTTATCATCATGCAACTTTTTACTACAGTGGAGATAACAAAAGGCATTTGTGGTTTCTGGATAAACCTGGGACTATTTCCCRACAAAAAATTTCAGGGAAGAGGACTAAAATATAATTTTGTAATTCTCGAATTCAAGTTTCACTAATATCCCACATGAAATGGTGAATATCGTGTAAAAKGCCAGCATTTCAGACGTGATATCTCCTTATTTCCAATCTGTAGAAACCTGCAAGCAATCTCAAATGGTAAGCTTTTGAATCATTCAAGCAGTAATAAAAGCAACAATGTCTATTTGCAACAGCCAATTCAGATTAATCATGGACTTCAGAAATATCCGATCTATGACTTAACACTACAAAGTAAAAATTGTCTTTGCCTAAGGATGTAAACATGTAGTTTCTCTAATTATGCTAAATTTGCCTAATTGCTTTCATAGATAGTGGTAACTACTGCTTTTAATTATCTTTCAGTTTAATTTGGGAAATGGCAAAAAATAAAGTTATCATTTAAGCATATGACAGCATGTTAACCATGGAATCACCATATGTACTCAACAGGAAAAAATAATTTAAAGGACAACGCTGTTATATCTGATGAAAATCACTATCTTATAAATTGTTTCCAGGTCCTGAAATTAAATATACCAGAATTACTGCAGGGGCTTCAGACAATGAAGAGAAGTTAAAGAAAATCCTTGAAGAAGGTTAGTATCCTCATTTTCTTTCCTTTCTTTAATACATATGTATCACTTCATATACAGCTTCAGTAATTACAGAATGAATATTTCATATTTTAAAAAATGGTGCTTATACTGCAAAATCTTAACCAGAGATTAAACCTCATAAATGTCCAAATGTAACATTCTGGTTTGAGTCCTTGATCCTTACATTTCAGTCATCTTTAGAGCTGAGGCTGCCTGGGTCTAATATATAGTATGCTATGTTTGTCATTAAATAAGATGTTTCCAGTGTTTATGTGCAATTTGATATCATTACAGATGATTTTTTTTTTTTTTTAATTCAGAACGATGCTATGACAGGATTAATTCAGTAATAAGCTCTTGTGGGATTGTCAAATGTTTTCTGTAAATCAATTTTTTTTGCCATAACCTGTATCCTATCAGAGGTTACCAAGGTGACCAAATTTATTGAAGGTGATGGTCATTTACTGGAAGATGAAGAAATCAAAAGACTTCTGCAGGGAGGTAATTCAGTGTATTATAACTAACCTTTTTGCAACAGGTTATGACAACTGAAACCCCTCTCAGATATRTTGAACTCAACATTTTAAAGACTGACATAATAGAAGTGGAATTTTAATGSAAAGAAAAGTAAAACACTGTATATSMAGTGAAATGGAAATAAGTATCAGTCTGAGTAATCAATTCTTTAATAACATTGATCACAGAAAAAAAGAATTATTTGGGTTTTTTCAGTCTTTAAAAAGTTATCTAATTAAAACTCAGGGGAGCAATGAAGATTTATTCCACTTTTTTTTTCAGTAAATTCAAATCTGTGAAAAACACGAAATGGAATGTATTGAACCAGGCCAAATTCATCTTATTTATCAGTTCTTCAGAAATGAATGTTCATTGCCCTCAAGTTAATAATTAAAGGCATGTTTAACACCCTTCTTTARATGCTTACAGGTTATGGATATCAAGACATTAACTTTAATTGTCTTCAAATACAGCGTTCCCAGGAATGGTTTCCTTTCCTTCTTGCTCTCTCCATTCTAACAGTTTTGGCAGTATATAACCAGTAGATGTAGAAAACTAGTAAAAGAACTTCTGCTTATGAAATTAATCTTTATGTATGAATTTAGAATATTCTCTGCTTCATGTAGATTAGAAAAACTATCTATAATAGCAATGGGGAATAAAAAAAGAATTTAAGTGATGTGCTTTTTGTAACCTGAGTCAGAAGCTGAAAAATGTGGATGGATGTTTCTCTTGACATAATTAACTGAATTAATTTAATTTTATGTTCACTTTTTGTAAGTTACAGAGTTGCATACCCATAAAGTCTCACAGCCACATTTAGTTCACGGAACTAAATCTTGCAGTTTTTAAAAAGCATTATTCTGTGGATGTGAATTAGGCTTCAGTCAAGTAAAAAATTYCCTGGTGGCTGAACAGATGAACAGCTTTCCATTGAACTGAAACATGCTGGTCAAGAACACAGCTAGTCTTAGAGAAAAGCCAAGATATGGTTACAACTCCTGTTGACTGTAATTCTCTGTTCTGTTTTAAATATCTAAATCTTAGTTTTACAGACCTAAGCCAGAATTCACCTATAATTTTGGAGGGAAGTAGAAACTTTCATGGGTTTTTCATTTTATTCTAAATGTCACAGCTATGTGAAAGGATTTGCTCTCTGCAGCTGCCTATTTCAGGATTAAATATTTAAAAGAAAAGCTGGAAGTTAAAAAATTACAGCAAGAAAATTCCTCCACGTAATGCACTATATGCTACTAGTTTAAACCAGGCAACAGTGAGCARAATCAAATTCTATGTGTCAAACTGTTCAAAATTGACAGGTCTGATGCCAGAATCTACTATTTATAACTATACTTGAAATGATTCATATTACAGAAATTTACCATTAAATACACATAATCTGTAGAGATATATTTTATAGAGAGTATATAGGTGTATGGAAAAGAGATAAATAGTCAGAAATTTGAAAAAGACAAGGTMATCTCTTGAATTCTTGCTATTTTTCCTTGCTATTATATGGTAGCTTGCATAAGCATCTCGCTTTATAGAATGGACCAAATAGGCAGATTTTTCTTTTGTTTTAATTTGATTTTTCTCTATCTTTTCCATCATTTATCCAGTTAGCTACCCTTGGCTGCCATGATAATACCTTACTATAAATTTAGCCAATAAAAGCAGATACACATGCTACTTTAGGGTTGTTGACAACGATGGTGATAATGCTTTATGGCCCTCTTGTCTACATAAAATGATGTTTTAATGAAAACTTCCTAACAATTTAAATTTGAATACAGTCACAAATTTATTAAGACTGTCTAAATAAAGAAATTATTTCATATGGGCTTTAATTCTGCTTATAAAATATCCAGCACTGCTTAAAACAATTAGCAGTCTTTGCTGAAACAAAACTTTTAACCGAGATTGCAATGAATAACTCGTCCCTAGAAATAACATGTCTTATGGCATAAATAGCATGGTAGCCTGCTACCCCTATACCCCAAAATGGCATTGTTTCCACTGAAGGCTCMTTGCACATGGAAGAATGCTGTACCAGATTTAACTCATTTGTTTTTGATGCTTATCATAGCTGGAACTGAGTACACCAAGGTTACTAAAGTAATTGAGGGAGAGCCACAGATTATCGAGAGAGAAATCAAGAAAGTCCATCTGGAAGGTTAGTTTGTCTAAAAATCCAGTATCACTAAGACCTSCTTTGTCTAAAGTGATCATTCCAGGTGAGGTTTTATAGTATCTATTCATAAAAATTGCTGGGTCTGAAGCCAGCATTTTTGCAAAAAGAGTTTTGTAATTGTTTTGGAAAAGAATTCCTTCACTGGCAGTGCAGAGAAAAAGGTTGAGGCTTATCTTGTGGCAAAAAAATAACTAAAAGGTTTGGAAAGCATAGTAGACAAGAGGAAATGCCTAACCACATTTAGGTAAAACATTTGAAGCAATATGCACTGTAAAGGATTAACTTTTCTTTAAGCAGCACCTACAGAAGAAGACCACGTGAGTTGCTTTTAACTTGAGTTATTTCWTGTCAGTGTAAATGTGATCTGTGAYTGTGAGGGTTTCTCAGTGTTGGAAGGAGTGGGTGGGGTGCAGGGAGTATAACCTGGGGTTGAGTAAATATCTCACAGGGTCTTGGAATTTCTCTACCTTTGTCCTGCTGTTAAATGAGGAAAGCTCTTGGATTTGGAAAACCAGAATGGAATCAAGGTCCAAAAGGACCTAAATGCAATTCAACCTGCCCTTATTCTAGCAATTTGTTCTTCAAGTTTAACAATCATTTTTTAATGATCTTCCTTCAAATTTAAGAACTAACTTGCTTAGGGTTTCTTTTGTATTTATGTCTTTTTCTAATTCTAATTCTAATTCTAATTCTAATAATGCAGAATAAGTAATTCAATAAGCCTTTGAGATAAATATATATATAAAAAATTTGTGGCATTTGGAGAATAAAATAAAGAGAATTAAATAATTCTACCCTTTTCATTTTGAAATCTATGCCAAATACTTAAGGTTTATACATAGTGTTTGTACAGCTTCAGTGCTGAGTAGTACCAGGCTGGGGAGTCTCCTATTGCCTGAAAATGACAGACAGGTGTGATCTTCAAACATGAGGCTGATCTGAAAGCATAGTTGTACTGACAGCACATCAGTATGGAAAGCATACTTTGGATGGACCATATTCTGTCCTCGTCAGGACAGTGCAGAGCTCAAAATTTCCTGCCATGGTGGTGCAGATACCTGGTGCTCAGCCTCAGCTGGAATGAGGTCAAGCCTGTATCTCARGGCTCTGCATTTTTATGCCTGGTACCTCAGGATGAAAAGCAAACTGGCTGCAGCTTGATAAGTGAATTCATAAGTACTTTGTGGTTGTAAAAAAGGAAAAATTACTGCAGCAGCATTACTGCAATGGTAACAGAAGAATTATTTCTTATGTTTGTGAAGTGTGTTTCCTCTCAGTGRGGAGACATCTGGTTTAAAAAAATTCAAGTTTTGATGAGAAAAAGGAAAAGGTACCCATAGTATCACTAAGTGAAAAAAATGGATGTATCAGCTAATCAGGGTGGCACCTATTCAGTAGCCCTTGCTCTGCTCCACCCTTTAAAGCAGAAGCCTGAGAAAATTAAGCGAACTCTGAATGTGGAATCATACTGTGGACTCACAATGCACAAACCAAGCCCCAAGCAAAACTGGAAATGTGGCTGAAGTGTTTCAAGCACATTGCTGATAAATAATTCCTGAAGAAATGTCAGTGCAACAGACCCRGAGATCCTCTGCCAAAAGCTGAGACTGAGTCCTGTGCCTTAACCTGAGCTTGTACCTAACTGGCAGTGCCACATGGTGTTTGAGGAATGAAGAGCATRGACAAAATGCCCTGACACCTGCCTACATCATGCAACTATCTGTAGAAAATCAGGGCACACAATGTATTAATTCATATGCTTAAAATGCAAAAATATTTTTGAAATATTAYTAAGATTTAATGGATGACTGCACATGAGAGAAGTGTAAGAATTGTACTATAAGCATTCATATTTCAGGTGACCAAGCTAACATGCTACTGGAACAAAATTCTTAATTTACTGAAAAATTTAAAGAACAAAAATCAAAGGTCAGCAGTGAGTTTCCAGTATTTCAAATCAGTTTTAATTCAAAGGCTTCAGCAAATAACTTCTGATTGCAACATTTCTGTTTTCTAGGAGCACCTGCACGGAAAGCACAATCAACCAGGAGGACACAAGGTAAAAGCAAAACATATATTTAAATATTATAGCATTTAACAAATATTATTCTCTGTTATGTTAAAAGGCAGATGGGGGGAAGCTCTTTCCTTTTCAAAAGGAAAAAGTTGTAGTTCCACTTTAGAAAAAAATTTAACAAAATCTGGAATTGCTATTTTTCTTTTTCTTGGTATTTAAAACATCTTTAATTTTGTGCTTTAGTCAACGAATGTTTCAGATGAGAATAAAATAATCAAAGTGAAATCTRACTCTGGAGTCTTAACAATGGCAAAATGGCACTCTGGGATTCCCTACCATAGGATTTATAACTCCCTGATTCTGTGTGATTTTGATTAAAGAAGAAGCTGAGAGATCAGTTTAATTTCACTGCTGCCAGCACAAGAGAGAAWTGTTCAGCCCAAGGCTTCATCTTTCCTTTTCATATGTCTGTTTCACAAGTAAATACAGTAYACCATGTTATTATGTTATAAATAATTATAGATAATAATTGAAGTCCTTGTTCCATATTTTGCAGGGGGAGCAGCAAGGAGGAGGACAAGACTAGATCATTCTTAAAAGCTTGCCAAGAGAGAATTCACAGAAATTAAAATGAACAACATGGTCTTTGGGAGGAAGAGGAATTGGTTTTGGGGTGTTTTTAAGAAAACATTAGAAAATGGCATTGTTTTGATAACATTATGTAAACTGAACCATGAATCCACAAAAAGATGTGAAGCTGCAGATACTCTCTGCCAGCACRGTGCTCACCAGGAGCAGTCCATTGGAGGTGCTTTTACTGCTCTTGATAGYGGGCACTACAGGGAGGGATCCTGGAAGCCCAACAACTCCTGTAGATCCAGAATTCCTTCTTATGTTGGCTAGTAAGTGTTTGCAGGATTGGATTAAAAATGAGCAGGGAACAGTACAGAGTGTATTTTTATATTATTATTATTTCCACTAAATAAGAAATATAAATGAAATTAGATAATTTCTAGGAAAAAAAAAAATAATCACCTCAGGTGAATTTTATAGTAATCTAAAGAAATATGAGATGTTAACATAGCACTTTTGGTTCAGTAGTGTATGCTTTTTGTACATCAAAATTCATCATGTCTTTAAAGTCATAATGACACCAGTAATGTTACCTTTTCTAAACAAACAAATATGCCTTATATTAAACGTATCCTTTTTTTTTGTCCTGCATTGCCTATCCAAATACCTTCTAGTAACTTGGCTAATGGAAGCTCTTCAAAAAAGGAAAAAAAGCAAATGTTATGAGCTTCTTGCAATGTATTTGAGATCATGTTGATTTTATTTATAAGAAAAATCCATTCCCATTAAAGGAATCCTATACCAATGCATATACTGAAATTYTTATGTGTTTTCCCACATTTCCTTACACATGTCTTTGGATTATTAAAGSGGAATATAAAAGAGATAAATAAAATGCATGCAACAGTTAACTCAGCATGAAAAAAGGTCTTACACAAAAGAGGCCAGKTCTGAAAGCTTTTGTATCAAAACATGCTTCACTAATATGTGGTACTAATGGGGAGTTTTCTGTAAATTATGTCAGTTTTATAACTCTAGTTTTGTACTCATAAATGTTGTCTGCCTTTATTTAAAAAAGGTGAAAGACAATTATTCAAGGAGTAGAAAAAACATGTTCAAGGTATCTTAATTTTGCAGACCAAAGTTTCAGAGGCGTTGTCTAATGTGCTTYTTTACTTCTGTTTTGAAACAAATACTCAATAAAGAGTTTGGCTGAACTGTGCTTGTTTTCATTTGTAAATATTTTTTTAACAGTAAATTCTAAATATTCTGAAGATTTTTGCTCTAACTTATAATTACAAAATACTCTTTTGCAGAAGSAAACTGATGCTTCCCTTTCTTAGCACATGCTAATGGGCTTAAACTGCAACACTGTCCTTAAATAATTAAAATCCTTCCCTAATTCCATGATGACATACCCTGAACACTGGTCCTAGAACAGTGCAGCTGTCTGAGCACTGGATTGATAAATTGTGCAGCGTCACTGGGCCATCAGATTTGTCACTAAGGAAACCTCATATCTACTGTGATACTGCTTTAAKGGAAGGACAGCTTTTAACCCTGGCAAGGGCTAGATGGCTTTTAGGTCAGCATGAGAGCTCCAGAAGGTGAACTGAAGGCATCAGTTTTCCCTGGGTTATTTGATTGTCATTAAATCATTTGGTTTAAACTTCTTTCTTGACTACTGTGCTACCATCAGTCAAGTAAGATTCCAAAGGACAGAAATTATGTTAGGGGAAGAATGTGTCATTGTGCTCTGCTCAAAAAAGAGTAGGAAATAAGGAAGGAAGTGGAAWCTCAATGACAGATAACGTATGGACAGAAAATGAGAAGAAAGTAGAGGGTAGCAAGAAAATTTATTAAAACTTATTGTGTGGTAGAAAATTTCAACTTTTCTGTTTGTGACATACCATAATTTGGGCATGTTTTCTGTTTTGATAACATATTAAAGCATCTGGTATTCACTAAAATTCATTTCTGTACTTCACCCTTTAATATAATCTATATATAATATGTAATATATAATATAAAATATACAATCCATGTTAAATACAGCAAGTATATAAAGGGCACTTTATATGAAAACTTATTTCCTTGATACATTGTCCCTATCAGTCCTTCCTAGACCACAGAAGATGTTTGCTCAACTACTATGAACAGTGACATTTCTTTTGGTGGAGTGGCTTTTTCTAGCCATCTGAACAAGAATCTTTCCACAGTCCAATGAAGAAGGCAAACCAGCATGTTCTTTTATTAGATTGTCATATTTTTAGCCATTTCTGTCTCAACACCGACAGTCTTATACCAAAGAGCAAATTTGGAGAACTTAACAACTCATCCTGCCCKGCTATTTGTTTCCTCTCACCTCAGAGTGATTCAAATTAAGTAATGTGATTAAACAGGGGGTTGGCATACAAGTAAGCCAGAATTCTCATTTGAGCACACACTCATTTATTTTGTGTTTCCTTATAATCTTTCAGGCATTTATAAACAGGAGTGTCTGGTTGAGTTGGTGATGGAATTCTCAGAGCACTCCTGCTTCCTTTGGTATCCTCTAAGAAAGCTAATGCGGAAGCATTTTTGACTGCCAGTGTTCCCAAATCTGTCTGCTTTGCTAGCAGTAAGTCTATATAATCTACATGTCACTAAATATGTGGTTGGGACTAGATGATCTAAGYAAAATAAAGTGAATAATTTGAGTCCTTTATAAATATAATGGTGTGAAATCTAAAAAAAAATAAGTCAGGGAGGGCTTTTCTTACCATTTCCATTTTGACAACTGAAAATGTGCCTGGCAAGTGACCATCTTGAGTGTAAACCTAGTATGTCTTTTCATATGAGAGTATGTCATTAATCTCTCAAAAGACCTAGAGCAGCAGTACTAAATTAAACAATTCCACTTTTTGTCCACAAAGTATTCTAATAAATAGAGGGTGGAGGCAGTAGTCCTGAGAGATCAGTTGTATTGTGATTAATTATTTTACTGTCTATAGCTCAGAACTGCTCAACACCAAYCCCAGATGGTCTGAGAAGGATCATCAAAGTCTAAGCACAAATCAAATGAAAGAAGAACAGATGCCTTTAAGTACTGAGCTGTAGGATTCCCAATGATAGCATGAGATGTGTAATTTTACCATGTGGGATCTTTTTGAGATTCATAATGGCACAGGGCTTCACGTTCAATTATTAAAGGAAGCTTTGCCTCCACTTTTCTTCTGCATAAACCCCAAGTGTGGAGATTTCGTAAGTTCATCTCCCCCTTTGTGTCCCCTTCCTCCAAAAGTATTTTTTTAATAGCATCTCAAGGAAATGCAAGCCTGTCAGTATTTGCCATGGGCTGTTTTTCAGTATGGCATTAATTTTTTTTTTAACATATGGAAAAAATTGTTACGTTATATTTTTTTTTAAACTAAGACTAATTAAAACATTTGGTGATTCAGGGATTTGTGTTTCACAGCTGACACAAAAGAGGAAAATTAGCTACAGATTCTTTATGAGGAGGAGACTAATTCTGTGTGGAATTGCAAGTAATTAAGATCAGGATGACATCATATATCATTAGGAGCCCAGCATATTATTGACTGAAAGGTAGAAGCAGCTTCTATTGAGGAGATATTTCAGTCTCCTTCGCAGCCATTCTAATTAATTCTTAATGTCATACAAGATTACAATGCTTCTGTTCTTGCTGTTTTAACTAGCATCTTTTAAATAACAGAGATGGAACTGCCTTTTGTGGATTTCTTCCTTGCTAAACAAAAGTAACCTCTGTGATAGAATGTGCAAGTCAGAGGAATGGCATCTGCACTTCACTTTGKATCACAATGTTCACCAACATGTGTTAAGCTGAATTCTTGCTTCACTTTCTCATCTGATGCATCTCCTGTCTGCTCTGATTTCTTGACTTTTGATTTTATTTTTCATATCTATACTACTAAGTAAAAACAGAACCAAAGACTTTGTGTATTTAGCTCCAGTGCCACATGCTGCCTTCATCCACAGTATCAGAACWTTGTCCTGTTTCTTTCACCACCCAGTGCCTGACACAGGTGCAGCCCTTGCACTTAGACTTGTTGAACCCCATGAGATTCTCATGGGTTCACTTCTCAGGTTTGTCCTGATTGCTCTGGATGGCATCCCATCCTTCTGTTGTGTCAGCTGCACTGCTCTGCTTTGTGTCATCTGCAAATATATGATGAGGGATATAGTACTAAGAAATGGGAGATGCTGCTGGTCATGGTATGTTGGATGTTTAAGACAGGAGGAGCACTGCTTTCTGCATGACTGCTTTATATTGATTCATTCCAGGATAAGTCCTGATGATACATTTTAGGGTTGTTTTAATCATGTCTGGGTTGGATCATAGGCATTTATCCATCTAAGTGCTAGTCCAGGTGTGTTTTAATCTTTTTCTTAGTTAAATACTTAACAGATTTTCCAACAACTGTATTTCTCACCAATGGAACATGTGGCCCAATTAAGGAACACATTGAACCCGTGTGATGTGATTGCAATGCTAAACAGAATTAAAACAGCACTTTTGTTAATGGAGAAAAGCACATCAGTGCAAAAAGCAGTGCTAAGAGACAGGGAGGTTTTCAGGGGCATAGACAGGAGTGATTTGAGGTATGATTTGCAGAAATTTACCCTAGACTCTTCAGCTTTTTGGCTGCAGAAAAAATTACCTCTTAAGGTGATCAGTGTCCCTGCAATCCCCCAGAGCTCAGGTGCCTGCCTGTCACTGTCACTCAGTCACCAAGTCCACAGTAAATCCAGATCCCACAGCTCTCAGTGGCAAGTACAGATCCATCGTCTACAGACACCTAGACCCATTTCTCTGGAGGACCTAGCAGGGCTTGTTTCTGTCTTCTATGAAGACCACRGTGACAAGAGCCCATATGGAGGTTGAAGGTATAGATGGAGTGGTGAGGAGACTGCTGAGCCCTCTTGTTCCACCTCTAGAAAAAAAAGCAGTTGAGAAATAACGGGGAAGGTCTGGTCTATCCAGAGAGGGCAGAAGGATAACTCATTTCTGGATTCCAGCTGGACAGACAGAAAATACAGTAAATACAGTTTTTAAAGAAGGAATACTGCCAGAGAGCTTTATAAAAATGAGAAGTATATTGCTCTTGTTTTGGGGTTTTATTTTGCATTTTCATATGAAATTGAATATTAATAAGGTTGCTTTTGGAAAGGCTTGTCCCATTGCGCCAAGACTGGCCAAGACCTCAGCCATATTGCATGTGACCACTGCAAGACTCTCACCTCCTGTAGAAGCCTGCAGAAGCCTGGGASCGTTGCCAAGGTAATGATCTTCCTTTGTGCAAAGAAATGCCCCAACTCTTTTGGGACAATACCTGAATGTGTATTTTCCTCCATCTCCATCCTCAGAAAGGAGTCTAAAAACATGACCCAGGGATATGTCATGCCACAGTCCAAACAGAAGTGAGTCTGGAACAAAACAGCTGCATATCAAATGTATATTTATTATTTCTCCAGCTAGAGATTGGAGGCATTACAGATGGAAAAGTCTTGTTAGATCATGTTATCAGTCTACTTGCCAAGCCTGGATTGTTCCCTACTATTACAGTCCATAATGCTTTACCCAGATGAGTGGTGCCTTCCCCCAGTCATTCTCTCATACTCTCCTCAGAGCCACTTTYCTATATTTTGTTACCCTTTTTTGGCTTACCTGCCATCAAACTAGGGAGATGTATTCCATCAAGTAGTCCTTCAGCAGAAAGGACAACTCTTTTAACTATACAAMGGATGAACGTCCCTGTTAATATGACAGTAATGAACCCTCTCATACTTTCCTGAACCATCTGTATGGCTGAAAAACGACTGTGGTTTTGAACAAACTACTGACTTTGATTCAGTTTGTGGATGGTCTTAATAGGTGTGCCACCTTTCTTTCATTTTGTTTTGATCTGGGGTTTTTGTGTGGGATTTTTTTTTTTTTTTGTTTGGTTGGTTGGCTTTTTGTTTTGTTTTGGTTTGTGTTTTTTTTTGTTTTCTCTTTTTTGTTTGTTTTCTTTTTTTTTTTTTTGTTTGGATTGGTTTTGCCATCATATGATGCCATATAAGTTGTCAAGTAGTTCATGAAATCACAGAATCACAGAATGGTTGAGGTTGGAACGGGCCTCTGGAGGTCATCTGGTCCAAACCCACTACTCTAATCCACTACTAACTATCCATCCTAACCCGCTACTCTAACATCAACTAGATCTCTAAAAATTACTTAAGGACTTGGTTGCATTTGTGAACAATTTCTTATGAATTGGAAATGCCCTTATGTATTTTCCTCCTTGTCCTAAAATCAAATTATTTTTCAACACCATGTGATGAGAAACTATTTCATGAAATTGTTGACAMTCCTCATGAATCAAATGAAGTTATGCCAGTAGGAGTGTGGCAGGAGATGTTTATAAAATTCAACATTCTTTTCAGTTTCATCTTTGAAAAYAGTCTGYAAGTCTATGACAGCCATGAYRCCAGGAGTGAGCCTGTGAATCAGGCAGCCTTTTCAATTCRTTTGGCTGTTGGCATCCAGACCCCWAGTTTCAAAGTTCAGAAAGCCCCTAAGCTTATGGTTTCACAGCCATAATTGCCTGTGAGTAGGAGCAGAGGCAACTGAAATAACAAGAGAAAATCAGGCTGTATAACTGATCACAGAGAGAGAATAAGATATATGTGCATCTTCAGTTTGCTCAGTGGGAATCTTCAAAATGTGCCTGCCTCATCTGCCTGTGTAAGCCAYGTACAGAGTGAATTTACCATGAATTTACCATGTTTAGTTTTACACATCTGGTAACTTGRTACTCAACTGCAAATGCCAGAATTTAAAGCCCAGTTATATAGTAAAATTCAAATTAGCTTGGTACAACAACCAGCTACCCTGGACTTCTATGTAAAAAAAAAAAAAAACCACCCTTCTCTAAATTTTATGTAAGTAACCAGAGTCAGATGCTACTTAGGAGCCTATGGCCGAGAAATGCTAAAGTACCCAACTACACCATTAATCATAGACTGTCCTCCTGCTCAAATGGTAGTTCAATAGTAAATCCTCTTTAATCAGTAAATTTTAATCCTCAAAACGTCCTATATTGACACTTTCAGCACTAAGATCCTAGATCAAGAGCTAAACAGCTCTTTCGGATATTTTTTTTCTCCTCATGCAAAATTCTGCACTGCCATRTAATCAGACTGTGTGGTTATAATGTAATTCATCGTGGTTTCTGTGTGAATGCTATTAAAAATTTTTTTGCAATGAAAAATGACCACATAAGTAGTAATGAATGTTGGAGATATAAACCAGACCTTTTGTTTGTCCATTCCTGAACTCTCTTTTATTCGTTCATGGATGATGTGGCACTATTAGAAGCCAGTCTGGCTTCATTCACCACTCTGCTCACCATGTCTTCCTCTCAGAGAAACCTCAATGTGGAGAGGAAAACCTTGTATGACCCTGGCTCACCTGACCATGGGGGTGATGGCACGTCATGCACAAGCCCTGCACTTTAGAAGTACTCCCAACTCACACAAGAACATCATAATCAAGTTAAAAACCTCCTCCCTAGTTAGRTCTATCCCTATATTCATTTCTCTGCACTATTTAATGTGGTAAACTTCTACTTGTGCAATTTAATTATTTCATTTTCCTTCTATGGTGCCGCTATTGCTTTTTACTCTGCTTGTCATTGTAACAATCTTCAGGAAAGCAAGAGATTTTGGGGGCAGTCTTTCAGTCACACAAGCCTTGCATCAGTTCTGAAACTGAAGCATTGAATAACTTATCCAGTACCAGATGTAGAGGTCTCTTCATAAGATTAATTGGGGGTATGCGAAATGTATCACTGGGACACAGATTTTAACAGCTGTTTCRTTAGAGACAGTAGGTGGATGTAATCAGGGAGGAGACATCCTACCCCTGCAGACACCAGTGGGAGTTTTGTCGATTTTAGTGGAAACAGGATTACATCATAATCTTTTTCCTTTATTTTGGCACTGTCTCTCCACCCATAATTTATTAAATTACCAGAGCTGTGACTCTGAATCTGAATAAAACTTTTAAACACRTGGTGTTGGTGAATTGGTACAGGAGATGGTCTCACTTCCAGCGCTTGCTAAGTACAACAAAAGGAGCTGCGAGTGGGAGGTCCTGGAGTGTGGGAGGTTTGGATCTACATCACTGTCCTCTTGGACTTTGAAACTGAGGCAGGTACCTTAAGTCTGTAATCTGCTGCACAGTAAATGGAGAGATTCTGGTTCTTGGTTATCTCATTCTCCAGGGAAAAGGAAAGTCTGTCACCTAGAGGGAGCTGAGAATTTACTGGCCTCCAAACACCAGTGKGCAAAGTGGATCACCCATAACCAGTGGGTGATCTGGGGCTAAGAATGTGGTTAGTTAAAACACAGCTTGATGTAAATTACTTATAGTCACTGTTTTGTTGGGGTTTTTTTTGTTGGTTTTTTTTCACAGGAATAGCTAACTGAAACAGAAGTGTAACTGGGGAATCTGGTTTACTGGTCCTGCATCTAAGAAGGAAGGAGTCTGTTTTGGATAACGGCATTCCAGAGCTCCTTGAATCAGGCCCTGTGAATTCTCTTGTAGAACTGTTTTTTTTTTTTTACCTAACCCCATCATCCTTTTCATCAGATATCTGTAGCGGTTTGGCAGTACATCATTTCCATGTTTTAAAAAATTATTTCTAAGAAGTTAAGGTGAATATACAATATTTGCATCACAGAACACAYGTGGAAATGTACCAGTTTGGAAATACTGGATGCAATAATTCCATGGGAAATTCATAATGCCTTGTTCTGCCAGGCTGCAACACAGATTCGTGTTACTTCTGCACTCTGGACAGGCACAGACCAAAGAATTTCAGGGTTGAGAGAAGGCTTGGRTTCATGCACTGTGCGGAAGATGCTGTGAACAGCACAGATACAGCCACATGGCATGATGTCCCTGAAGCAGATCCATTCACTTGTGCAGCCACAAGGCTGTTCAAGCAATCTCACAAAGTAAAAAAGACTTTCCTGTGGAGACCTGCCTGGTTAAACATTCCTCTCTATTGCAGTTTTCAACAAAATAGCAGTTTGTGCAGCTATTTTTTAGCACTTTTCACTTATACTACACCTTATTTCTGCTGATAAAAAAATAAGAAATGCTTTGCTTTGGAGAACATCATGCCTGAACTGGAGAACCTGGGAGAAYTTTCCAGAGAGGGCACATTTGTGAAAATTATGGAAACCATCCTCCCACCAGCTTAGGGTTTCCAATAGAAGAACACTCATGTACATGTGCACAAGGGCAGCGAGGTGCTGAATTCTGTAAGCCAGTATTGACAAGCAAAGAAACATGTCTTTAAGACCAAAGATTAAAACTCATCTCCTCCCACAAAATCAGGAAAGGAAGGGTRTCAGGTGCAAAACAGCTGAAGTTAGGTAACCAGAGCCAGATCTAAAGTTAGATGAATCTTCTGAAGCCTCAGCAGAAGAGACAAAGACCTGATGTTCACTTGATTACCAGGATACTTTCAGGCACACCATGATGTAGTCAACCAGACATTTAGTAAAGAGAMCAAACAGATTACCCACTACAGTCTTCATACACAGGGAAGGTCCCAATGTAATAACAGAAAACTCTGGTGTAATACTTTACCCTACTTTACTCTTTTGGGTTTTTTTTTTGTTTGTTTGTTTTGGTTTGGTTTTTTGGTAGGTTTTTGTGGTTTTTTTTTCCAGTATAGATTTTTAATACTGCAACAAAAGCAAAGGAGGTAGAAGTTATGGCTCTGACCCCATTCTTCATGGCAAGTTATATTGTGGGATGCAAGCCCCATTGCTAAAGTTGTACCTCTTTCCCCAAGCTTCACTTGGGAAAGATCTCTGTTCCCTCTATCCAGCTCAATCTCAATATTATTAGGTCTCATGCTGTCTTTTGTTAGTAGTTAGYTGAGGCTCAATGCACAAGCTGGTCTCAGCTGAAAATGTGGTGCAGGCCAAAATGTCGGTTCTGAGCAATTTGCAGACTGGTTCCCATAACCATTTCCCAAATAATTTCATTTCCACAAACTGGTGGAAGTGCATCTGCCTGGTGCAATCACCCTGTGTGTCCTCTGTCTGCCTGCACAGACACCCTGGACCACAAGAAAGTCTCTGTCACTTTATCTGCCGGCAGTAAGGCTCTCTGCCATGTGCAAATCTATGCAAGAGTGAAGCGCTCAATAGTGAATGCAATCTCCTTTTCAGTAAGTACAAAAACACTTGAGTTATCCAGGGGGTATTTCATGTTTCTAAATTGGGAATTTGCTTTGTTWCACTCAGCCTGAGTATTCTTCGCCCAAAAAAGGAAGAGTCATTGTAATGAACGTAAGCCTGATGCATAGCATGCACAGTATTTGGCTATCCTCATTAAAGTCTTTTAAGGTATCCAGTGTTAGAATTAATCTTTGGTATTTAGACTTCATTGTCAAAACATTTAGGSAGTCTCAATTTTTAACTAGCTGTAAAAATGTAAAAAGGCTTGAGGGAGTGCTTATAATTTCAAACTATATGAGGTAAAGTAGCCAACACATAATAAAGACTATAGACATAATTAAATAATAATAAAGAAGTATTGTTTCTGTTGTTTCTGGTAAAGACTACAACCTTTTGTGTAATAATTATAAATGTAAAAAGCCCCACTGATATAACTACTTTATATGCATATTACACGTGGAAAAATAATGACTATGTCTGGTTCGTGCATTGTCCTAAATCATTAAAAAGGAAAAATGTAACAGATACTGCTTGCCTTCTTATTTAAAGGAAATGATGAACCATTCAAAATATGTGAGATCCTCATACTAAAAGAGTATATGCCACATATAAGGGGAAAAGACCTGTGTTTACCCTCATCCACTATCATGCTTATATAAAAAACAAGCTACTTTTCCTCTTTTGTAAGATCATGTCTCTTAAGTAAGTAGTTCTTTTTATGATGAAGATGATCAGTTCTTTTGTATCACATTTTTTCCTTTTCATAAACTATAAATATTTACCCCAAAAAAATTTCTTTACGAAATCATAAGATTAATGTTAATACTACTGTAACTACTAATAAAAAACCCTCAAACTGTTAGAAAACAAGGGCTGGTAACTGGGATGCCTGCAGCTTCCTGTGACCATTGAGGAGCTTGAAGTGTCTMATTTCTGTGCTTTCCCACAACTGCCCATTATCTTGTCCCTAAAATGGGCAGAAAACAGTGTCCCTCAGGGTTCTTTTCCTTTGTCAGTGCAGAAGACAGAAAACTCTACATCAGGCGGAATCATTAATTATAAATGACTACACACAGTGTCTCTGTAGCAGTGAGGTGTACAGTAAAGGAATCACCAAGTAGGAGTCAAAAAACGATGGAAATGGATTTTGTTTCAGTTCTGTCTGGGTTGTGTGAGTTTATGTTCCTGCCCTTGGCTGAGGAGGGCRGTCAGGTGAGGTCCCTGTGCTCAGTTTCCAGGAGAGATTACCATGGGAGATTTTCATGGGAGAGTTAACATATTTTGGGTTTGTGCAGTTGCAAATTTTTTCCCCTCAAAGATATTGAAACTTCCTATGAGAAGATATATTTTYGAAGATTTATATTTGCCCTACATTTTAGACAACTAAGTTCTCACCACATATGGCAAAATTTTACACTTTGGTAGGACTGCTCTGTTTAATTAATCCCTTTCTATTTTTTAGAGACTTTTGGGAAATTGATAACAACCTATTTTCTCATATTACATACCACAAAAGTGATTTGGAAGCAATGACTTGGTTTCAGATTWTATAGTTTAACACTTGAAATCAGATTTATCCCTTATAAAACACTGCATTGAACTTCACTAAAGTGTTCTCAGGAATTATTTTTGCATTGTCAGAGAACACAAGAGAAATAAAAATTTTCTGGCTAAGTATTTATCTGCTTAAAAGTTGGGATTTGTGGAGCCATTATGTGTAGTCTGTATATTTGTTCTTGTGGGTTTTTTTGCTTTTTAATTATTAACATGAATTTACATGCATGTTAGTGCCTGAAATTCAATTATGAAGTTCCAGGAAATGGAAATCTCTCMGTGCCCTAAAGATTCTTAGAGCTCCAAACTTTTCTTTCATTACTTCTTATGCAGGACATTTATTTAAGTCAATAATTAGGTCTTCCTATCACATAAGATCAGACAGAACATGCYTCAACTATTTTAACAATAAAGGTATTTCAATGAAATTCTTCTCTTACGAATTCAAACATTTTGTTATTCTCAAACTAGAAAAGAGTAAGTTTAGCTYATCAGGAGCTGGATGGAGCTCTGAGCTCAGTCCCTGTCCAAGGAGAGGGGTTGTTACTGGATGATCTTAAAGGTGCCTTCCAACCCAGGCCATTCTATGACTTTACAATTCTATGATTTTACTACTCTATGATTATTTCTATGRTTCTATGGTTCTATGATTCTATGATTATTCAGAGAAAAGAAAATGGGACAAAGCCACAGGCACCAGGACTCGTAAGTCATAAATTCAGAGTACATTTTCCATGCCTCAACATTTCTGTCTTCTAGGATAAGTGATGTATCACATCTGCACACATCTTTGTCAGAAGTACGTTCTTCTGCTGTGCAGTGTGGTGGGTACCTTCAGCTGCTCTTGAAACATCATCTGGGTCCTTTAAAAAGCTTCTGTTAGCTCATATAATTTCTTCATAATCTTTCAGCTTCTTGAAAAGCCAAATCTGGCAGTTTTCAGCAGTTTCTGCTTTCCTCTGTGTATGTGTATTTGCTGACTGAAAGCTATAGCGCAAATATGTTATGATAGATAATARCAGTGCAATTTAAGGCTTGGTTGCATTTGTTCTGCCTGTTTTGGGTTTTATGTCTCACTAAGTCATAAAAATTGCTTACTGAGACATGTTATTTTGGTTTTATATTCAATATTTGCATTCAATAGCATTGTGTGTGYTTGTTGCTATGTGTTATTTCATGCCAATAAATCCTTCACTGTTTAAGGTTTTCATTTTAACTCTTGAAGTGCTGATCAATAATTTTAACTCTTGGGTTTTTATCCTCTTCTCAAAATAAGCAATGACAAAACCCATTTTATGTCAAAAACCCACAATAGAACATATGGGCTGTAACTGAGTGTCTGAAGACCTGAAGTTCTAAGTTTAATAACTGCAGAGCAATGTCTTTGCTCCCTCAGTGGATAGTGAGAAGTTGCAGCATTGTTAAATGAAATACCRAAATGTGAAACATTACCTAATAGAGCTGGCACTTCCATAGACGAAAATTAAGAGCTCAACACAAGCACAAATTATGCCTAAACTTGAAAAAATACAAAATTAAGTAAAAAATGTCATTTGATTTGGATATAAACTGTTCATTAGCACAAAAAAAAAAAGCAAAGACACAGAGAACAGAAACAAGATGAAATTGCTAACAAGTGCTAAAATCCAAGCCAACCATGTAGAGTGAGTACCAGAAAAAATCAAGACAAAAACCTTAATGCAATTAACACCATGAGAGTACCAGGATGTAATTGCAGAGGTTTTGAGCAGCAAAAAGACCAATGGAATTGCTGCTCAGCAGAAACACTGAATTGGAAAACTGCCAGCTAACTGGATGCTTTCTGTAATCCCTTGCAATAGTGATCCCCAGGTAAGTCAGACTAGTTGCTGTCAAAATTAACTCCAGTGACAAGGAACAAAGGCCTTTCTCTAGAGTAAAAGGAAAAAAAAATAGCTGGRGAATTGAATGGCTTTTCATTGGTTGGATCTGATGAATTCCATTCTATGAGAGAAAAGAAACTGATCTAACTTCAGAATAAAAAGAGATGATTACCTTGAATAATTTTTTGAGAAAGGAAGCACAGAAACATTTAAAGAAGTGTTTCTAAAAAGGGAGAAAACAGGRAAAAAAAAGAATTTTCAGTCCTATTCATTGAGTATAATTCAGTATGATCCCAGAAAAAGACTACAATCCTGGAAAAGCTCTGGAGGAAGCAATMTTTTAGCACATGTAAATAACAAAGAAAACCATAACTGGGAACATAGTCAATTAGAATTCAGCTTAAAAATGTGTAATTTTCTTCTAGGTAACAGACTTTGTGGATACAAGGAGAGCAAAACATTAAAAAAAACACATTGCCATTCATCTCTTGTAAGTTCTCTATTCTTAAAACAACTTGCCTATGTTGCCTATATAATATATGAAAAACCCTAGGATAGTGTGCTATGTAGGAAAAGTTTATATTGCCTGCCTTTGAAATAATCTGCCAAGATTCAGACTCAGAGAAGGTTTTGCTTTTGGAATTAGGTATTATACGGGCAGTTTGTCAACCATGTGAAAATATGTTGATTGTGTCAAAGGCTAGACTTAGCATGCACCCATTAGATCTTGCACATCCCCTGTGCAGGCCAAACATTTTATTCTAAAACTGAAGMTCTTCCAAATGTTGCATTTATACAAATGTCTATTSGTTTACAGAAGTAGGTTGTWAATTTCACAAAGTATAATATTTCTTGYACATTTTCTGGCACTTTTTGCTCARCTGTGAGAAAGCTAAAYAGAGCACCTTACAGCARTCAAGTATTTCCTCTTTTGGCAYCAATCTAAAACTCAGAAGAGAGGAAGTAAAATTCAGGTCTTTAAAGTGCTGAAGAGTTTTCAGTTTGATTTTGCTACTGGAGAAAGAGAATGAGCTCTTGATCTTTCTCTGGCATCCTGGTCCAGACACTGATGATGATGGGTATGTTCCACCCTGTGGAGAAGTGTTCTTCCATCCCAAAAGGTCAGCTGGACATGGYTGGGGACACTTCTGCCAGCTAAACCTCAGGGGGATTAATTTCGTTTTTTGAAAGGATGTCACTTCATTTCAGGTTAAGTGAAGCTCTTGTGGATTTTTTTCTACTAATTCTGGTAATTCCCTGGGAACCAGGGGAAGCTGGGGCATTTCCCTTTGGTGGCCAGGGAGCCTGGTGTTATTCCAGTCATGCCCTGTGCGCAGCCATTACTCAGTCCATCAGCAATTCGGTGCTGACACAGATGTGGTCAAGCACAGCTGACGCAAATTGTTATACAAACATTATTGTTGCATTTAGCCATAGCAGAAGATTTATAGCTTCACATAATGCCATAAATCATTCAAAGAGTCTGGAGTTTCTCAAATTCAAGGAGGATATTTCAGMTGCAGCACTTGCAGAGCCAGAGGACCTGGTGAGTACAACAGCAGGTGTGAATTTCAGCAGAGCCCCCTCTCCAGCTTTTAGTGGGCAGCTGCCATCTCCCACAGGGCTATATAATTTTGGAGGTACAACAGGAGGGATTAGCAATGTCTCCCAGAGTGAGCAGCTTGCTCACCCAGCAAACCTGTGTCCAGTTTAAAACAAAGGTTACATGTTATGTCTCTCAATGGGGTAAACAGAAAAMCAGCCTGAGAACTCCTGGTCCAGACAGATCCCCTCTTCCCCTGTAGGGGAACTTCTCATGCCAGTGCCAGGAAACAGACTTTTGGGCACTGCAGCACTGAGCACCACAGAAATTTGTCCCACAAAGTTTTGGGTTCCCATGTCTTTTTTCAAATCACTTKGCAATTTGTTAGCTGGAGAGAAGGGAAATGTTTTAAAAGCCAATGTCCAGCTTATAAAATAAAATTTAAGTGATATGCTCCCAGTTCAGGCTGTTGAAGATAATGAAAAAGAAAAGAGATAAATATGTATCCTGAATTTCTTCACTACTGATTTGGATTCTAGTTCATGTGAGGCTCATCAAGCTAAATTTTCTTAATTGAAACTGCAGTGATTATAAAAATAAGAGCACAGAGAAAACTTGGTTGCCTTCTAAAAAAATAATCAAAAATCTCAGGTGATCTCCACTGTAGTGCTCAGACCAATAATTCTGTCTTATTAATTCCATATAAGAGTATGTTGAGATATAAAAAGCTCCATGWGTCATTTGTCTTACTGCTGTTTGGGATTCTTCACGTACATTGTGATCTCTTATCTCCATGTCTTTGTAGTTAGAGCAGTTAATCTGTGTATTGCTGATTTGATCTTAAAATTTCAAAGGATCAAAGTTAATGAGGATAAAATTATGKTAGTGTTATTCAGAAGAATAACAAATACATTATACCAAGACTTGTTATTTTATTTTGATTAATGTATGTTAATCCATATAAAGCTCACAGGATAATTTTGATTAAAAAGGGAGGAAACATCTCAGCATTTTTGGATCTTTGAGTTGGTGTTTTAAAATGAAATTTCAGAACACAAGTGATGAAATGTGATGAAATGTGAGTAAATTACATCTGAATATAACGAAATGTTTTCTTATCAGATATTTTTATACATCTTGACTTGTTATTTCTAAATTTTCATTTAACAAAGAAAACAAGAAGATATGTATTTTGTATTGACTCCTTTCTTAAAAAAATTTCAGCACAGCCTGTTAGCCAGAAGTTAATCATTAGAATAGCTGTAACTGCATTTTCWCCATAATATAGGAGAAGACACCCAGTTGCAAAAACTGATGGAAGATCTGGCTGCTATAAAATTATATTATAATGATTGTTATAGGGGGAAAAGTCAAGTTATGTTACCCTATGACTGCAAGTACAGCTTTATGTACTTTAGCTACTCAGTTATTCACTCAAGAATTCCTTGGTGGTCCCATCATAGTCTAWTTGACACTTCACCTATAGAATGAGCAAATTTCTTGACACTGAGCTGTGTAAGTACATTTTGAGTACATTGACATCAGCTCAGCATCAAAGGTTTGAGAGATCCTTTACAGAGTTGGCAAATACAATGATATTTCATTGTCATTTCACTAAAAAWGGATACATTATTAGAAATTATCTGCAAAAAAAATATTTAAGTCAGGGTTAATAAAATCATATGGTTGACWTTTCCACAAGTTTTTTAAAATCAAGATTACTAATTCAACMTTTATGGCTAGATTGAAAAACTCARAGATGCAAACTTAAAAAATATTCTAACCTTTAATAAGTTAATATTTTTACAAATATTATCACATTTCCCATGTGTTAGTAGCAAGGAAATMAATTCCTTTCCCATTTAAAGAGAGATAAAAATAGCATTTATCCTTTTTTAAACACCTGCAAAAGAGAATGAACTAATGACAATGTAATGAGCATCATTTGCATTACTGGCATTGCCTGCCAGCCTTTTATGAATTAGCAATATATCTTAGAAATCTCTCTGCTGGCTCACATCATTCTTACCTTTGCCTTAAATGYCAGTTAATTATTGGAGGCTGCTAAACTGCACTGTAATATTTGACCTTGAACTGACTATTTCCTCAGCATGTGAAATTCTGGGTTGATCAAAAGATGCCTCAGTCTTGGTGAGGTAATTGTCCCACAGCTGACTCTGCTGTGGTACAGGGATGACATGTTCCTTCTAAACACCCAAAAGACTCAACACATYTGAGTCAATGTGACACATCACACTGAATTCCCTCCAAAATACCCTGGCAACTGCAGCTTTTACTTAACAATTGGCATCACCAGCAGGTCAAGGGAGGTGAACCTTCTCTCCTTGGAACAAGTGAGACAAAACTGGGTTCAGTGATGGACTACTCAGTATAAAAGAGACATGGATACATTGGAGACTGTCCAGCAAAGAGCTGTGAAGATTGTAGAGGGACTGAAATATTGCTCCTCTGAAGAAAGGCTGAGAGAGCTGCGACTGTTCCTGGAGCAAAGAATGTTTCCTACCATGAAGGAAGGTTGCTCCAGTTTAGACTGAGAGTCTYAGTTTGACAAGTTCAGAAAACAAAAATGTGCATTTGGAGAGAGCTCAGGTGTCTTGAGGTGCCACACCTGTGTGATTTTGCCAGGATTGCCAATCCACTGCCAATTGCTGCACACCTTTATGGATTATAAAAGCATTCAGTTAGTATTTTCTTCAGACAAAGGCATTGCTAATCTTCAGCAGGTCTCACAAAGCAGAAGACTAGTGAAACAATAAGTTTTAAACATTTTTTCCTTCTTTTTGTCACCCTTAGTCATATTTAACAAGTCCACCAGCTGGGAATCTCCTCCTCCAACTTTGGTGTCTTTCACCTAGATTATAGTCAGCTTCTGATGCACTGATTTTCACTCCATATCAGAATGAGGTCTTCAGAAGAACGTCTAGACAGCCCATCGCATAGAAGAGMGGTCTGTGCCTTTTCAGAAATCAAATCACTTCAGTGCGGTTTCTTTGCACAGCTGTGCTCAGGGCTCCCACTCATTGGAATGCATCCCTGAAAGCAAACTCAGACAGGTAACAGTTTGTACCCAGCACATCCCTGACGTGCACATTCATCAGAGATGTGCAAACAGAGCGTGATGCATTGGATATTAACATGCTGCCTCTTCCCTCCTCGTTAGAACTTCCTCACAGTCTATGAATATTTTCTTTAAGCATGACTATACATCTTTAGCATACTTTAATTAGCTCTTGACATTCATCAAAGAAATGCTATGAATTAGCCTGCAAAAGGAAATTAACTCCCAGAGGGGCAGATCCAAATTGCAGCAGTGAAAATGTTACAGGGCTTCAGGAGGTTAAGGGAAATTTTCTGTGAAACTGAGAGAACTTGGCTTACTTTTTCTGCTTTACAGCATGCTGATAACTTTCACACAGTAAGATACCCATTAAACCACAAATAGCTTCATAGCCTGGAGGGTGGCTAAAATCCAGGAAGAGGCTTATGCATCTAATAAGACAATTAAATGGAATTTAGCTTCATAAATCTTAAGCTGTGATCGAGGAAACAAAAGACCTGGATTTCACCTCATATCAGCAGCTAATATGAGAGTTTCTCTGCTAGMGTGAAGTACTCTGCGTCTGTCCTTTTGAAGTTTTACCACTTTAGAAYAAAGTACACAGGGTGCTGGAGAAAGAGCAAACAAAAGAAAACACTTTGGGCCCATCAGTGGGTGTAACACCCCACTGAGCTGGGTCCTGCACACAGGTCCTCACTGTCAAATTCACTTTRTATACATGTGACACATATTCAGCATGCTCTGGAGAAAATATTGTAAAATGTCTTGCCTTCCCAGCTGAATGCAGTGCTGATCTGCACAGCTGCTCCTGCTACTTGTCAAGCACAGCAGCTCCTCAAGCCTTTGTGGTAAAATAATAAGTTTTCAAAAAACAGGAGGTGGTGGGGGGGGATGAATCATGAGTCATTACACAGAATACTCTGTACCCTGGTGCTTAAGGCCTCTGTTTAGAAAAGCAAGCATGGGTTTGTGTATTTGTGTGATCTGCCCTGCAGCAGTGACCCYTGGAAGCACTGCAGTGCAAGACCAGGGCTGTGCCTGCCAGAAAGCTGATGAGTGTTCTCTAAAGCACTGGGCCTCAACTCAAGACAGAGCAGTTGCTTGGACTCAGTCCAGTGTGTTCATTTATGAACTGAAAARGGACTGGGAATCCACTCCATAAATCCCAAGCTAGTCATAGAATATTGATATGCACAAGTTACGCACTTAACRAACTTCTAAAACTAAGCACATTAGACCCAGTTTCTATCATATAAAAATTCAGATAGCATGCTAATTTCATTAATCCCACATTTTTTTCTGATACCCAGCCACAAGGATTTCCTGTGTATTGGGAAAATTGTTGAATACTATTGAATTCAGTGGTAAGAATGTGCCCTTGCTGCTCTCCCATTCTTCAGCAGTCTACCTGGTTCCACTGCAACAGAAATGCTTGGATAGCCAAGAAGCCAAGCAGCACCTTTTGCATATACATTAAAATAGACAGGTATGTTATCTTCCACCCCCTACACCATGACCTCAAAAGCAGCTGCTGTATTCCATGTAGGTAATTTTCTGAGCTTTATGACCAACTTTGTTCAGAATTTAGTAAGGCAGAGATGCCAGGACSGAGCATCCTCAGTTCCCCTGCCAACATTTCATCACCTTGCTTCCTTCACTATGTTATCTGGCCCCTAGGACATGTCAGGTCATCGGACAATACCCCAGAAAGTTATTAGTTTTACAAATTTATGGAAGCTTTGATGAATTCCAGAAAATAAAATTTCCAGGAAACACATTCCACTTCCTTAGATGTACACCACAACTTTTAGGCTAATGTGATATGTGAATTTTAACAATATTTAATAAATAATAAGAATTGGATGATTACATGTCACAAACAGCTGTATTGCTTAACTGGAGCAACACTAAAGCAGAATAGGGGATAAGCAGCACTCTGATACAAAATTCATATTATGTCAAATGTTTATAGTGACTATTCCCTTCTGGACAGTACCTGGACATTTAGAGGTTTGAAATTACTGTACAACTGCATCCACRAAAAGGTCCACCTCTGCATACAGATGGTTTTAGAATCAGAAAGGTCAACATTATAGCCCTCATRGAGCAGAAGATGACTGCATCTGAAATAGTATCTAGTAAAAACAACAGTGACAACAAGCTTGATACCTGGTAATTGCACAGGATATAAGGAAAAGTTGGGTATTGAAACAATATTTCTACTGTTTAGAAATATCTAACAATATTTCTACAATATTCTACAACATTTCTAATGGGTCTTGTAAAAGTTGATTCCAAAGTCAAAAACAGTTGCAGAAAGAAACAAAGAAGCGCTGGAGATGTAATGGGTATCTTTGTTGACAGCTATTTTCTGTAAAAAGATATATTGAATATCAGTCTAAAATGTGGTTGMAGTTAAAGGCAAATAAACTACCAGAATATATAAAATAYAGAAAAATTAAATTAAACACAATATTTGCTGTGCAAAGCAAAACCAGGTTGCAGGCTGTACTTTGGTTAAGCTGTGTATTTATTTGTATTCTGTTGGAAGACTTGCATTGCTTTGGGGACAACATACCAGCGGGAAATCAGGAGTCTGGAATTTAAAATTATACATAGTAGACAAAGGCTAAGAAATATTGCACTTRATTTTCACTAGAAATGTGTTCCTAGTATTCTTATAGCAGTAACATTTTTCAAATTAAAAACAAACCACCTTATGAAAGATAGAATTATAGAAGACTTACACTGTGCATGTTTGAGGAACTACATTCCAGAAGAATATTCTTAACGAAGTWATTAAGAGTAAATGAAGAATGATCTCATTGTGAGTGTAGCAAGTGGGTGGAACCCGCAGACAGACATTTTATACTAAGCAGAAACAGGAATAGCTCATGGTCTTGGACACTGAATCATATTCAAATGTCATGATTCTATCAGTCTTACCTCTAACAGCAGTGTGTTTGCTTCCCAAATCCTATTTATAGAAGTGTTTCAAACTGTGTCCATTGGGGTTAAAAAATGGCCCGTTGGTTCTACAATTGTGGATATTTGGATACAGACCAGGTTCAGTATGGATCAATCTCAACAGTGCCAGTGTCTCGCTGCACCCTGGCAGACTGAGGCACCTCAGACAGGTGATGTTTGCCCAGCCACAGCCTTGCACACTGTACAGGTTTTTTCAAAGCACCCAGAGGTGCAGCCAAGCTGGCACAGGGGTTTGGAGCGTGCCAAGATACCCTGCTTCTGGTGGACAGATGTCAGGTGAAAAGTATTCTGGAAAATGACACAACATGACATCTGCAAGTTTGGTTTTAAAAAATCCTAGCAATCTTGGGAGTCTTTGGAGTGTTTGCCTGGCTTGTTTGCCCTTCAGAAAAAGGTTAAGAGGCTATTACTTCAAGACATATCCACRAGGAGGTGCTTCCCTGCTCTCAGATGAGGGATGTAGCGGGAGAAGAGGATGAAAAGCCTGGGGCACTTACTCTGCGCCTGGTTTCCATTTCATGCTCCATTCCAAAGTGCTGTAAAACAGGATGCTGCCTTTCACAATGATGATATCTGACATTGTATTTGTATTGTTTTTTGAGTCATAACCACTAAGGAGAATAATTTTCTGGAATTATTATGATTTATAGGCTAAAAATATCTCCAAATTTTCCACTTGTCATACACCACTGTGTATGAGTCTAGTTCTGGAACTAGTAGCAGATGTTCACATATTAGTATGATCCTATTTAGTTTAATTTTAAAATATTCTAAGGTTTATTACCTCCTTTTTGTTGGCTTTGGGCTTATTACCTGTCTTGCCTTTTATTTTGCTGGGGATAATTTATGAGCTTCTGTGGCTGGTTGTGCAGAACCTGCATTTGAGAATGTTTCTCTCTTCAGTTGCTTACACAGTGCATTGAAAATCTGAGAAAATTTTCAGAAAGGAGAGCATCCTGCTATTTTTAGGGGTGACCATTTACTAACTGCTGACCTTACATCCAATTTTTTAGTTGTTTCCAATGACCACCATATTTTATTTCCTTAGGACATCATAAATAATGTTCTACCTTTCTGCRTGCTGGAGTTTGTTGCAGCAGATACACTTGGACATTTGGTGTAGGAATTTTCCAACTCTTTTTTTCAATATCTTGAAAAAATCTGAAATTTTACCTTTTTGCTAGAGCCTGACCCAGGGAAGCATTTAGTAGGGGATATAGAGGTTCAGTGTTGTTTTCAGTCAGGAAGTTAAAGAATAAAACATTTAATTTGTGGTYATGAAAAGTTAAAATTGGCCCTTAACAACAGAAATTATTTGCCAAGCTTAAGAAAAACGATAAAGTTAGAGGGTTTGGCTAGTCCACAAGGGTTCTGCTAACCTTTCATCACACAGGTAACCCTATTTTAGACCAGGAATATCTCTGAGGTCAATAAACAATCAAGACAGACAGTCTAATGAGAGTTCATGAGAGGTACAAGCAATCCAACCTCACAAGACCTTAATCAACGCAATCAATAGATTTTTCTTCTGCTAATATGCCTCCCTCCATGGAAAAAAAAAATAAAAACAATAAAACACCTTTTTGATTTGCTAGGGGCTCTTTTCTCCTGGAAGATGGATTGTCCCTTGATTTAATTTCAGCCCTGTGGGAAAACAGGAACTTATATTCAAAGATGTTTTTGACACCCTAGGAATTCTTTATTTCTGTTTTGAATGAACAGCTATTTAAATGGGGAAAGCAAACAGCCTTTCAATATATAACATATCCAGAAATGGCTCTGTAAGCAGTGGGTAATTATTTTTCTTGAAGAGAATAGYAGAGATGCTGCAACATTTTGGGAGACCAAAGAACTATCAGGAAAACGCATAGTAAAATGAAAAATGTTTGACTCATGAACAATGCATTAACAGAAATTTGCACAGCACAATTATTTCAGTGAAAATTTTACATAAAACAATAAAAATTCTTGTCCCAAAGTCCCAATTTTGGTGTGAAGCACTTTTAGCAAATCCCRATTACTTCTACAAAGCAATAATGTAGATAATGTAGACACTGAAAATACAGAAGATTATCTATGATAATGAAAGGGTTTTTTTAGCTAACTTTTAGGTAAATGGCAGCTTCAAATGTTTCAGACACTCACTTTTTCTTAGCTGTCACCTGCAACTGTGACACAATGCTGCCTTCCCATCCTCTCATACAGCTCTCAGCCATTACTACTTTTTCCTTATTGTAATCTGCATGGTGAATTTTTGCCTAGCTCTGCACTTGTTGCATGGAAACCCTTCTATGATTTCATTTGCAGGAGGTTTGTTGGACAAAATTACATAGTGTCATGTGCAGCCTTCCATTCATGGCAAGRATTAACTGGATAAAGGCTTCTCCTGCAGCTCAGGCAACAGCATCAGGCTACTCCATGCTGGGTAATATCTGATTAGGAAGATGATTATGTCCTCCAGCAGAAATTTCTAGTTTACCATAGTTAAATAAAACCATATGTCTAAGAAATGCAGACAACATCCATCCCCAGACCTCAAATGACAGGGCAAAACAGAACATGAAGAGTATCACATATATTGTTACTTTCTGTTCCCATATTTGCCATTATGTTTTTCAACATTTTCATACTGAAATCTCCTCTCTCTCATGGTTGATGGTAAAGGAAAGCCAACATATGGTATTGTTTGGCTTTAAGTCTCTTTAAGTCGTTTGACACTGTTGAGGTGAAATTTCAATATGCAAGTCAAGGAAAAGGAGGATAGAAGAAATCRTCACAGGGTGCACGCTTTTTTTAAAAGTGATTCTCAAAGACATCAGCAAAAATTTTTTCCTGAATTACTTGATACATTTCTATCAGGATCCCATAAATACATATGCTTTGGTTAATAAGCTCCTGAAATAGTAGGAAAATAATATAATATTTCATTGAAGTTAGTGGGTTACACCAAACTGGGAGGTTGGAAAACACACTGAAGGAATTAGATACATGTCTAGGCAGAACAATGGCAGCTTAGGATGCAGAAGGCCCAGATGGTGATTAACATTAAAAAAAAATGAACATTTAAACAAATACAATTCTCCTATCTAAAAGAAAAAAATTGTGCCGATTCTGTGATTCATTAAAACATATGGAGTAATAAGATATGCAGGAAAATTATTGCTTAATTAATTAAAAAAAAAAAATAAAATAAAATAAAAGCAAAGAAAGTTTGAGAAAACTGAGAAGGAACTAGGTTTTTTTCTTTATGGAAGAAGGACAAACTAGGGAGCAGCTGGAAGCGGGGCCAGAAAAGGAAGACACAGTACTGGTACTGTAAGAATGACAACCAGTTCTACTGGCAATGAGGGCCACAGGATGATTTAGGAAATGACTTCATAATTCTCATAAGGGGAGCAAAGCCTTGTAACACCTTATCTGCAGAGATCATGGAATCCATTTCATTCCAGGAGGCAGCAAAGRCCTGTCTGGTCCTTCTTTAGCATGATAGGCAGACCAGAGAAAAATCTATTTTCACATTTGTTTTCCTCTTTTATTTTTTGAACCTTGTGTTCTAAAAGCAAAAGTTAGGAGATAAATACTCTGATGAGGAGATAAATACTCTAATGAGAGTTTGTACCTGGATAAGCCAAGATGTTTCTTTAATGTACTTGAATTTTCCATTGTCCCAAAACCCCTAGAATGTACACAGTTATTGTAACAGACTTTCTGTCCATGCCCACCTTTAAAAAGCTAGGAACTGCCCCACTGTCTCAGTCGTACCAGTAACACACAAACCACTGCTTCTCACAATCTTYCTCTTCAACACCCTTTCTTCTAGTATATCCTCGAGTGCCAGACTTGCTTTGGCTCTGAAAAAATCATCAGAGACATGAGAAAACTGCCAAGGGCTAGGGTAAAGACACAGGGACCACAACAGCCTGTTGTACAAGGGATGCAGCCTAAGATGGGTTGTGAAACCACCTTCGGACTTCCTGTTCCTTTGGAGTGCAATCACAGAGTGGATCACGCAGCTCAGGGGCTCAGTGTACACAGCAGTGATATTGCAAATCTGCACCAGCCTTTTTCACCTCCTCTTACCATCTGGGGCTGCTAATTGCCTTTCTTGTGATGCCAGTGTTATAGTTTGCCTTGTTTCATTTATTTGTCCTCAATGGCTCTTCCTCTTGTTTGAATACCTAAAAAAGCCAACACAAAATCTCTTTTAGTGTAAGTTTTGACAACTGCCTGTGTTGAAACTTGTGAAGATTTTTTTATGTGTAGCCTAGTGAATCAGTAATCCCAGTGAGTAAATTTACATTATGAAAGAAATGAATACGACATTAACTAGAGATGTACTCTAAATGCATGCCCCTAGTGCTTTCTACTTAACAGACTTATACAAAAAATTATTATTAAAATACTGCTTCAATTTAGTCTTAAATGCAAAAGGGTTTTTTTTTTTCCCTAGTACTACTGCCATAGTATAGCCAGTCTCAGAAGATGGAAATTCTGATGTCTAAATTGATAATTAAAAACTTAGTTTCATCCAGGATCAAAAATTAGAAGGATTTGATACTGTAATTAAACAAATATGCAAAGATTACCAAACTCTGGAGAACAATTACTGGAAAGAATACTCAGTCTCCACATTTCAGAGGACAGCTATTTATTTTTCATTGTAAGACCAAGCAAAGATTGATTTTCCTTTCTCTCAGATGAATTTTTTTGGGTTTGCTTTTTTTTTTTCTTCCCTGCTCACTCTGAGTGCAGTAACACAAACTGTAGATTCAGTATTCAGCCTAAGGGACATATTTATCTGGAGAGGAGAGTGTCAAAAAGGAAAAGTGATTTCCTTCTCCTGCTGAAGAGAATTCCCTTTTCATAAGTGCCTGAAGGAGGTTTATATTTGCATCCATTCCCACCTACCCTCTCTCAGACCAAGCCTGTAAATGAACTGTTCATGTCTCCATCTTCTAAGTGTTGGGGCAGAAATCTCCACCTGAGTCRTGTGAAGAAGGTTCAGATGGCTGGAAGCTCAAAAGGAGGAAGGTAAATCACCAAAGTGACCCTCAGAAATGGTAATTTGCAGGTAAAGTACTTATCAATGATAACTGATAAACAAATTTTTGTACACCAACTTGTATTCATCAGTTGATTTAAACTACACACTTGGCATGGAATTTGATATATGTTTTGCCCCTATCTTTTAACCGTGAGATAAATAAAAGAATAAAAGGATAGAGGCAAGAAAGAGAGTATGAAAGGGAGAGCAGATAGAAGAAGGAAGAAGATCACCAGTCTAGGGTCCAGCATCCATCCATTTGATGGTGTGTCCAGGCTCTTGGGGGCAAGTTTTCCTTGTCCTAGGATTATGTTTCTTGCTCTTTAAATAAACGAGTGAGCATGAGCAGTCTGGTCTTCTGGATCTTTCTGCACATGGGGTCTTTGATGGTCTTTGGTGGTGTTGATCCCCTCACTGGATTGGCTTTCCATGTATGGTTCACGCCCGCTTCTAGACCCCACTGCTGCACTTGCATTGTCCTTTATGTTGTGCAGTGTCCTTTATGTTGAACCAGAGGAGGGAAGCTGGCCTCAAAAAGGTGCTGTCACACCTCTGTACAGCCCCACTGCCCAGCCACGCCCTGCTCTAACTTGGCCCCTTAAGTGGCCATTGGGGTTTTAGGCACAGCAATACATTAACTCCATACTGCCCGGGTTTCTACAGGCATGCATGACCATAGCCTGTTGCCAAGGAGTTTTGCAGTCATTCCAACCCCTTTAGTAGTTAATCTATGCTTAAACATGAACTGTCATATTTCACCTTCGGTTATATGATTAAAGCTAGCACAAATTGCAATCACATCTTCATTTGCTGTGTAGACATGTCSTTCAGAGCAGATTGGTTTGGTCTAGTTTCAATCCTCTAATAAATACATACCTACAATAAAATAATTATATGTCTGGCATTAACTTTAGGACGATAAAASCTACTGAAGTTTAACAAAGGCAATATCTGTCTTTGGAGCAGAGCAACTTCAGGCAGAGTCCAGATGGCTGGGAGACAGCTCTGAAAAAAATAGAGGGGAAAAGTAATAACACTCTTCCTAAGAGGAAGAAATTATGTGAACCTTCAGAGTAGTCAGGCTAACCACTAGTTTCAAAATACATACTTTGGGGAGGTTTATGAACTGCTGATGTCAAAAGACAACTGAATCATCTGCCATGTCGATTTCTTCGAAGAAATATTACAACATAAAATTAATTTGTGAGATAATATTTTTACTGTACTGTCTCACGGAAAAGTWACCATATATAAATAATCAGTTACATGGTCAGTCTTGTGCTGCCTCAGTTACTTGCAACATTCTCCTCAATAAAGGATTGCACGCTGCATGAGCTGTCCTCAGTAGTTCACAAACAGAGCAAGGCAGTTTTTGATTATTTTTCTTTAGTGACTCATGCTATAACAAATCCGTGTTAATATATGGTTCACCATAAAAAATATCTGTGGTTTTGAAAAATATTTTAAAATTTCTCCATCTAAAGACATTGAAAAAGGTATCTGAATGTTCCATTTTTTACTAAGGCACATGATCTGTATAACATTTTATAAGGACTTGATGTGGCTGACAACAAGTTAATGSAAATAAATTGTACTTTGATCTAAAATAAATGTGCATTAATTTAGTAATGCCATGATTATTTYTTTGTCATTACTTTCTTGATACTTCAAGGTAGCTGGTTGAAAGTTTAGGACAAAATAATCAAGAAAGAAAAAGAAAGAGGGATAAAAGAAATTTTTTGCTAACTTTTCCTTAGGTAAGGGTGTCATAAATTAGAAGAGAAAGCCAGAGAATTTGAGACTAAATACACAGAAAAATTACCCTCTGGAGATGTGCTGTGCTTTAGATTGCAGAAATAGGAAAGGGAGAAAGGTACATTTCTCTCTCAACCACAGACGTGTCTCAGATCAATAGGATTAAAGGTTATTTCCTGAATATCTCTTGGGGGACTCGGTGGTGTTTTATGGCTAAATACCTGACTTAGGGCTAAATCATACATTTTTGCCTTGAACTAATAAAGAATGTTTTTCATTTAGTAGCTACAGACTGTTGCTCTGGCCATCTGGCAACTATTCCTGAACATAACATTCTATTTTCTTGATTTTATGAAAGGAACTATTTGCATAATATATTTCAAAGTACAAATATTTTAACATGCAAATGGTTTTTCAGAAAGTATTTCAAAAGCTCATGGGTAAAGAAAAACACCATTGAAGTGTTCAAGGTGCAAGATTTTACAGAAAAAATCTTTTTTTAAAACTCTCATTTTTATTTCCATAGACTAGAGCTCTCCAACATGATGAAGACCTCATGGATTTCAGATACACAGTGTGCTAGCAATAAGGAAGGACACAAATTCTAAATAACATTTTTAACAATTATTTTGGAATACAAATTGTATTTCAAAAGCTCATGGGTAGATCAAGATCTTCTAGGTAACTGTTCAATATGGTAGAATTTACAGAAAGTTTTTCCAAATGCCTTATTTACTCATATGGAGTAACATCCAGATCTCAAAAAAAAATAAGACCAATTATTATGACAGGTACTGATAAAGATGTTRAGACACTGGCAGAGAATTCAGACAATTGGAAGTGAAATAGTATAGTGTAGGACCATAGAAATGTTGCCTGGAAGAGCTCTCTAGACACGGAACAATCTAATTTTCTGCTTGAAGTGGGGTTGTAGCTAACACCATGCCAGGACAGTCAGAGTTTTGTATAAATTCTTTAAAATCTCCAACTACAGAAATGCTACATCCCTCCTGAAATGATTTTTTTTTTGTGTTTAAATTGAATTTCATGTGTTGCAACTAGTCACCATTGTCTCTTACACAAGATAATAAAGGAAGTAATTGACACATCCACAAATAAAGCTCCACATCCTCCTCTCTGMATATGGGCCAAACTTCCTTCACTGAGTGTGATTACAGTATGGCAAAGCATCACGTTCTCTTGAAACTGGATTTCTGCCAGAAGATATTCCAAGTCTCACTGGAGAATACCAGAATTTCTAAAGGTGAGAGTTGAAGTTCAAAGATTAAATAGTCGACTCAGTGATCCATACAGGTCTCTTCATTTCTGAGATATTCTGTATAGAGATGACTCTGTGTGACTGCCCCCCTCCTTCTTGTCAGATGCTTCATGCTTTTCTTTTTCATGGCAGAAAAGTACAAATGGTGGTTTGTGGTGGTTTTCCAGCACCCCCACAATGCATCAAGAAACAGGGGCCAGGATTAGAAATTGTATATAGCCAGAAAACCTTCTGTACTGCTCTACTAATCCCTGTTATGTCATATTTAATAGTATACAACTCCAGCCCACTAATATTAGCAAGAATGAAGGGCCACAATTCAAAGGACGTTTCACCTTTAGATTCAGCTTGTAGATGCAAGGGCAGTTTTCTAAACATAAGGTATGAATTTCAGGCTCCTCTTAACTTCATTGCAGTTGTTTTGGTGCAGATGTCCATCTGCTCAGAGACACACAACTCTCAGTCAGTGGTCAATAGAGACTACTGACTGCCGGAATCACGGAAACACAGGTTTCCAGGCCGTGTCAGCTGGCAGTGTGTCCTGCCAGCCCCTTCCAGGCAGACATTCCTTTCCCTTCCCAAGAGCCAGAGCTGAGTAGCAACTCCACTCAGCAGCAGTGGAGTTACTACTCAGTGGAGTTAAATACCCGCTTTATTGCCCCAGGGTTCCTCCTCCCTCTTCCCCCTCCCTCATTCATGTCTGCCCTGCAGCTGCTTCTGTGTTGCTGCAAAGGCCTGTGCAGCTGCTCCGTGACTCACTCTGGGAAAATTACCCACATTAAAAACAAAAA
>NW_026623524.1:792924-813287 GCF_030028575.1 Malurus melanocephalus
TTTTTTTTTTTTTTTGACAGATTATTCTTCATCCCAGCCCCTGGATTATACAGATAGTGAGAACTAAATTCCAGTCCCATGCGATGGACACAGCCCTAGTAGGAGTTTTCATTTTATGCAATTGCTCCTTCAGTAAACTGATATCAGCTGGTGCCATCTTGAAACAATGGATTTATTCCCTTTCTCCTCAATGGTAGCGCCACCACTGTAATTTTTCTGTCACTTGACTCTCCTGGCTGACTTCTCACAAACACTCATTAGTCTGAGCTGTAACTGACTCATAAAACCTCAAAGCATCAGAGACAATTTCCTGAGAAAGTGAACACAGTACCCAAATTTGAGAATTTATTGGACTGAAAAACACACAGCAAATCTGTACTCCATGAAGTACTAAACATGGGCAAAAAAAAATGAAAGTAATGGTCTTTGACTTTTTTCATTGCACTTCATAGGAATTGAAATTGTTGTTTAAATTAAGATTTCTATCAGCTTGCTCGCATTATTAGGACTTCAGGTCTTCCCAGCTYTGTGAACTGTAAGGTAAAAGTTGATTCTGGGCCCATTGAAGCAACTGGCTAAATACCAGATGACAGAGATTTTAGCACAGAGACCCTGGAAAATAGCTGAGATTAGTTTGCCATAACTCCCAAATAGATTTTTGCACTTGAAAATGTCTCAATGTTGATTAAAGAAGCAGTAAAATTCCAATTCAAAAAGAGAGAAACACCTAAATAACTTATTTTTCCATTATGTGTCAAATATAGAAGAAATCAATGTTAACTGTTATCAGTTTGTACCTTTAGAACCTAAGAGAGTRTGGTTCCCATGCCACATCTGAGTTRTCAGAGCAAAGTTTCCAGCAAAACTTAAGGTATTTCAGTCTTGATATGAGTTCAAAAGCTCCCAAAAGGGATTATTAATTCATTTTAAACCATGCCTGCATGTGGACTCACACTGCGGAATGAAGAAAGTAAATGCAAAAAGAAACTGAGTAAAACTGGAAAAGGGTAATCTTCAGTGATTATTTAAAAACATCAACTGAACACATCAGTTTTGCAGACATAAAGCATCCTGCAGGAACCCAGCAATCAACTACTTGTATCTATGTCTCATTCACTGCCAAACAAAAGCAAACAAAACAAGACTTTCTTAAACTTAGAATTTACTACCTGTATTAAGTTCATAAAGGTGTATATAAGRCATGTTTTGAGTTATACATGACATTTACAGCGACTTAGTGAGCATCCTCTGATTTGCAGYAATGTTGTGCAGGTGAGCTGTCTGGTATTCTAGCTGTATACGTGAGTGTGAATTTAAATAATTTATTTTATTCTTTTTTTTCTTGGAATTCAGAGGAAAAGATACACACTCTACCTGCTTTTAGAAAACAGGAGTTGGAACTTCATTCCATTGCAAGTGTAAACACCTTTCAGMTGACAAAGCAGTAAAAAATTAAACTTGCTACTACCAGAGCAGGAAATGAAGCATAATCAGCAATCCCTGGCATTGATMCTACTCCAGTGGTATGGAATCACAACTGAAAGAATTGTTAAAGTTTCCCAAAACAGGATAAGTTGCTAGACCCAYGTTGTTTCTCAAACCACAAGTTTTGGATTGGCTGGGTAACTTGGGATGACTTAAGCCAAAAGCCCTACAGGAAGYATTGAAATGGCAGAGTGTGACAAGCACATGTCCCACAGGACARGTCTCAGGAGTGTTTATTTGTCAGATTACAGATCTCYACTGYTTATTCAACAGATTTTGATCAAATMTGAGAATCTTTTTACACAAATTGAGGGGTTTGTGTGTTTTAAKGAATGTTGTTGAAATGTCAAAACCAAACATTTTTCCACAGACTGAAGTCAAAWTTCCTTCACTTCCATAATGTTCTTTCTAGCACTGAGGAAAGCCATATCCATAGCATCTCGTAAACTGAAAGTTCAGAGATATATTCCGCACAGGATATGTCCATACTGGATCTGCAATGTCTTGCATCTGCAAATGTTGAGGGAAAGTYTTAAAAACTGATAATTTCATTCCARTGAASAAGAAGAAAATAATTTTGAAGCTAGAAAGTAAACATGACTTGGCKTTCAGTATTTGCAGGACTGTCAGGGTTAGTTAAATGTGAGATTTCAAAAGCAGTGTTTGTGTCTTTCCTACAAAGGATTAAAATAGATCARTGTCTTATATTGTTATTTCAAGGATTATTCATATACTGTTCTATAAAGACAATATCAAAGCAGTTCCATTTCAAGCTAATAACTGTGATTATTTTAGGCCCCTTTTGTGTTCAGAAGCTGTCTTCTAAGAAGTTGAAAAAACACCATCTTCCTTACATTTCTTTTTTTTTAAATTCAAAATTCAAAAATATGTCTTCCCAAACCAAACATTAACTAATAAATATTCTCATAGCTTTGTGCAAGCCTGCAGCTCCTCAGATAATACTCTCTTAATTCCCTAATTATTATCAGGCCTGTTCCAGTATGGTTTTTTTTAGACCCTTAGGAAAAAATACAAAAATGATTATTCAGGAAAAGATTTAGCAAAAGGCTGGGAAGGATTTTAGAACTTTCATTTTCTCACYAGTGGATGACTCCAGTTTAAGGAAGCGGTTTTTAGACTTTGATACAGCAGATTAATGTAAAATCTGCACYGAAATCTGAGGAAGTTTTGGAGTCAGAAGGCGTGGGGAAACACTCTAAAATGAGGCTGAATTCAGCCTCATGGAGCACCACACAGTGCTGTTGCTCAGAACCTTTCAGGAGTGTGTGAAGTGTCCCATTGCAGCAAGACAGTTGTTTCCTCATTTATTTCAGTTAGAAGGCTGCCACACAATCTCCTTCTTCTGTAGGCAAAAACTCTTCTATTACCCAGCCTGTCTTAATTCATAACCATGGTCACTTACACTGACACTTTTGTTCCACTCGTGTAGTTCTACCCCACCTTGGCTGGTGTGGAGAACRATCCTGTCCCATTCCTGCCTTCATTCTCCCATGTAAGCCAAGCTTCTTTTGCCTGCTCCCTGCACAGGCTGTCCATGCCTTCAGTAACACCGGTGGCTCTTTGCTAAACTGTTATAATTGGAACCCATTTACTTCAACAGGCATTAACCAGACCTGAGCACAGGACATGAAATGTGACCTTCTTAGTGCATGACATTAATACTGTGTTTCACAACTCTTACATGACACATGGTTTAGTCAGAAGCTGCRTGGTGCTGGTGGACCACTGCACATCTGAACCCTTTGCTGCACCCTGATGACTGTCAAACTCCCACATAAGAAATTCTTGTTACGGGTTTCTATGCATGTGAACTTTTGCTTTAGCCATGGCTTCTTTCCAGATGTTGCAGTTTCTACATCTTCCCGATTAATTCTTTTACAAGGAAAAAGTCTCCTGCATGTGTGTTCTAACATTTGTGTGCCAGTGGAAAGATGGAAAGGTGAGCCATCAGAAAGTGGCCTTGAAATCTCAAAATGCTATGTGCTCATCTTCTCTTCAACCAGCTCATCACCTACCTCAAAATTCTTGTGCTTATACACATCAATTCCACCAAACTAGTATTTTTTTCAAGAAACACCCTATCTAATATGTTGAAGAAATTCAGACAGATAAAATCTATTACATTTTCTTCCTTACAAAATAAGCTGTCATATCAGCAAAGGTTATCAGATGAGTCTGACACATACAGCTCTGGTCAATCTGCATTGCTCTTTACAGCACTCCCCTTTAACATTCTTGTTTTAATTACTCTCCCCTTCAAGAGGATTCCTAAATATTTTCATGCTGCTCAGAAAAAAATAACCTTTGAGAGCAAATTCAACTGGCCTAGGTCCCTTCCTTACCTCTTCCATGTGTAAGCATTCTTACTGCTTTTAAATCTAATAAGGTRCTCTGTCTCCCTATATCTGCTATATGTACCTGTAGCACTCTGAAATCTGGTATGAAACTTCACTGTAAATCCTGGAGTCGGTATTCCCCAGGGAGATGAATGTGGTGGGTTTCAGTACTATTCCCAAGCTCTTTTCCCCATCACTTACTACACCTGCCATGCTTTCTTTCCTCTCTCCCCAGTGTTATCCTCAATGTTATACTTTCTCTTGAAAATTGAGTCAAATGTTCATCTAATCTGGAGGCTGTTACAAAGTTACTTTATTACCCATTGCCTTCACTGTGTCAGGGGAARTGGTCTATCACTTTTAAAGCAAGGTGACCTCCAGATCTGTATTTTAACAGTTTTGTAAWGTTTAATTAACAATTTCTTTTTGCACTTTCCAATGTATGCTATGACATCCTGATTTCAAAGACATACCCTTATTTCTTGTATATTCTCCCCTTTTTCCTGATACACTTCTTGGCAAGGTTACCTGTCCAGTTAGATTTTCTTGTCAGATTTCCTGCTTGTTCAGTATTCCTCTAAAWTTAAGAGCATTAGCTTTATCTGTTCAGGTGGCACACTTCTTCTGGGTCTGCTGTTTTTAAATCCAAAGCCTTAGTATGCTTTTGAGCTAATTCTTCATTGAGTCAAGTCTAATGCTCAACTGAAGTTGAATAAACTCAYGACTACCTGATACAATAATATTTTTCTTTAAGCAATCTTGTGTAATTACCAAAACTAAATCAAAACTATTATAGTTAGGTACCTTAGTTCAGTACTAACCTGGGTGGGYTGTCAAGGAATGATGGCATTTAGTTTAGGAAACTAAAGCTAGTGATCAATAAGCTCAAGCTTTAAAATCCAGAGGTTTCCAAATTCAACCATCTGCTATTTGGTAAATCCTAAATCACTGGGAATTTCCTATCTTCCATTTTTGCCTGAATTCTTCTTGCCAGAAAGTGAGGGTAAATATCCCTCGATGAGGTCAGATTCCTTCCTTTCAGCTGTGACAGCTTGCTACTCTACATTTGTCATAAGTCACCAGCACAGTTTCAGAAGTCACAGGCTGCAGCTGGACTGGCAATGCTTACTCCTTATTGAGAACAAATATCCTGGCTACAGCTTCAGGGAAAAGTTTGAATAGTAGAGTAAAAACTGTTTCCGTCATTCACTTATAAGCTAGATTTCAAGTGAAATGCAGTATTAACAAAATATGTCTTCAATTAATTGATTTCCTTTTCTTTATTTAAGAAATATTTCTTTATTAAGAACCACTTAAGACGCAAAATTTTTCAGACACATAAGCAAATTTAAGCTGATTTCAGACATCATACAGACCTTTCTTTCTTTCTACTTTAGACAAATAATAATGTTGTGGTAAAAATTGGCTTCAACTGAAAGAACTGAAAAACAGAAAAATTTAAGACAACGACTTATGTTTCATCATTTCATTCTTATAGGATGCCCATTACCATTTATGTCTGTGTTTCCTTTAAAGGGAATTTTGAGGTTTAAAATGAGTGCTTCCTGTACTGTTTCTTTACCGACACACCTGAGAAAACGTTTTACTGCTGAACTGAACAAACGTACTGTGTATCCGTGTTCAAGTAAAAGATATGCAAAAATGTTGTTTCAAGAGTCACCATTGTTTCATTGCAATGAATTTAACAGACAGCAAAGCTTTTCTAACAGGGCCGTTTTTAAAAAAATTACCACAGACAATGGTTGGTGTTTTTGTTTAATTAAGGCAACTTTTTAATTGTGTTTTCTCGTGAACTCCTATTTAATTTTTCCTCACATTTCCAAAAAGGAAAGAACATTTCCAGTCACATCTCTCTAAGCAAAGTGATATTTGACTTTTTATGTGCAATTGTTTTTCAGTTGGATTAAAAAAATATATATATATATATATATGAGAACAGTCTGAAAAAGTAAAGGTTTGTTTTTTCCATTTCAGCCTTCTCTAAAATCAGTTTTGGGAACAGATGTCTCCTTTTTTCATTTATTTAACAACACAAAAGTAGTATGTTTAAAATAATTTAAATTAATTTCCTGGATTTATGGGAGCAAGACTTGGGACCAAAAATCTGCAGGAATATGGATCAGACGTTCTGAAATCTGAGCAGAACGAGGGCTGGCAGAGTTTACAGGGTGGTGGTAAGAAGCTGTTACACACATCTTGTAGTACATTCAGCTGAGAAAGAGTGAGAATGAGCTCCRCTTCCTGCAATAGCTTGAATTTTAGCTGGAAGAAGGTCCCTGTAATGGGAAGGTGATGACAGTTTGAAATGCCAGTGGAAATAACACATGGTTCTTAGCTGCCTCTGAGAAAATCAGTGAAACGAGGAAAGGGAGATGAGGGGGAGAGCAGAGCCTCGAGACCTGAGAATCAGATTCACCATCTTCTGGGGAAGGTATGGAGTATCCAGGCGAGTCCAGGAACCCATTTCTGGAGCATCTTAGAACCATCTATAACTCATGCAGGAACACAACTTCTTCTGCTCACGTTGCCAGTCTTTACAACTCATGCTCATCCTTACCCCTGTAACAAGTTTCTCCTGAGACTGTGAGAATACTCTTTTTTTTTACTTGCTGCTGCGCTGGCAAAACCACGGCACATGCTTTTTGTCACTGCCCTGACTGATTAAGAGCTTTGGGCATACATTTTGGTGGAGATTAACATCCTATCATGTGTTAAACAAAGCTGAACTGTCTTGAGGTATATGAGAAGACCACGTTCCTGCAGATCAGATTCATGAAAGTAAACACGATTCAAAACCACATTAGTCAGAAGAATAATTTACTGAAATAGACTTTGTATTACACAGTCTTTAAAACCAGGAGYATTTTCAGTTTGGCTCTAAATATCCACCCACACATCACAGTTTGRAAAATTCAAACAGTGATAAACTGCCTTTGATGTGTAGATGGCATTTTAATAGCCAAAACAAACAAATAAAATGCATGGCTTGAAGCCACTCSTACTGTATGTGGGAGATCACTGCTGACAAGTCACTGGACGTGCCGTGTACCAGAAGATGAATGTGTTGTCCCACCGGCCTTAGAGAACCTCTTTTTAAGTCAGTATTAAGATACTACGTAAGAAGTATGTGCTTTTGTTTTCCATTTATGCATCAGTCCTCATGAAAATACAAGTCTCCAGACTAATTAATTCTTTTTTATAAGTGGAATAACACTGTCTMAGCAGTGAATCATTAAATGCAGACCACCATTCTGTCTTCTCATGACACTATTCATAATTTTTTYTGTTATTTGCAGGGATTGTAAAATGGGGAAAGTGTTTGCTGAATYTGGGAACATGAAACTAACTAAACATAGGCAATACTACTAGTGTTCCAGAGAACAGAGACAGAATTTGGAATGTTGCTCAYAAACTGGCAACATGCTCAGAAAATTAAAACTGAAATTCAATAAATGTACTTTGGGATAAATGCTTTTTGGGAAAGAAGACTCAGACACATTAAATACATATTGGGGAAAAAAAAAAAACATTGTCACATGAATTCTTAAAAAAAGCATAGGAGAGATATGATCCAAACAATCAAAGCTGAGCACCTATATTGTTASAAGAAAACTTCATAAATAGAGGTACAGTCTGAAAAAGATGTTGAGGAATCTTTCTGCTCAAGGCAGAAAGGATGTTAGACTCGAGATAAAACATTGGGAGTGGAAGATTAGATAAAACATGTACATTTATTGCAGATGGTAATTGCAGAAAGTTTAGAAGAGAATAGAGTAACTGATCTGAAAAAAATGGCCTGCATGGAAATACGGAAGAACTACACTTGTGAGAGGAGACAGAAAATAATTGGTGAAATACATACTTGTTTTACTTGAAGAGAGAAAGAGTAAAATATTTTAACATTATCACAACAAATACAACATTAATTGGCTTTAAATCATGAGACAGTCTGAACACTAGGAAATACTGGAAGTGCAGGGAATTAACTTTCCTTAGAAAAAGAAATCACACAGGCTGCTCTTTTAAATTTTTTTATTAGTTTTTTATACCAAGAAAATTATCCATTTCCATTGAGATGGGTTATTATTAGTTCTTCACCATCATTATCTTGGTTTTGACTTCATAGCAGACAGTAACTACTTAGTTTCTTGACTAAAGAACATGTGCAAGCCCTGACAGAATTTTTCTTCAGTAYTCCTACATTTCTGTGTGGAAGAGGCCAATATTTATGTAATTGTCATCTCTAATATCCTCTTATTTTTTTCTGAAACCAGGATTATTTAATTTGAAAAATAAGGCAAAATTTCTGGTCTGCAGGGACTTTCAGGGTATATTATACATCATTTAGGACAGGCTCAAAACTGTAAAAATCTTGCAGCTTTGGGATTAGTATTTTATAGCCTTATTCAGACAAGAAAGAGACATAGAAGGTGATGGATATATAAGTCTTGAGCATTAAAGTCATAAATCAAAATCTAACAGTCTTGAATGTAGTCTGTCCTACAATGAWACTACACTGGCACATACATAAAATTCATCAAAGCTGAATCAGGAACTCTCCATTACTTTTTCAGCTGATCTCCAGCTTCCTGAGCTCTCTTGTCACCYAATCTGCTTAACTGCAGTGCCAGTGCACAGATGTAAGGAATAAACTGCTGTGGGCAAGGGAAAAGGGGTGAAACCATCTTGCAGCTAAGCTAYGCCTTTATGGCCTTGGACAGCTTCAGCGCCTTTTGCCTGCTTAGCACATTTCTCCTTTGCACATCATGCAGTGCTATATAAGCAGAGCGGCTAATGAACTCTGTAATTTGAACTGGAATGACGACTGTATGTAGCTGCGAAGAAAAACTATTTTGTCTTCAGCTGGATCATCTTCCCAATCCACTTTAGAAAAGGGCTCTGCAAGCACTTTATTCTGAGGTTGTGCAAGGCGTGGTGCAGGGATGGAAGATATTGCTTAATCAGGCATTGTCACCAAAGAAAAACATATGGAAACACAGCCTCTGTAAAGTCAATTTAAAAAAAAAAAAAAAAAAAAAAAAACAAAAACAAACCCCAACAACCACCACAACATTTAACATATAGCATAAATAGCACACAAAAAACACCTATGACACTGCTCCTTGTTTATCATCAGTGGTTGAGAGTGCAACCACTGCAATCTGCAAAATAACTTCCACGCTTCAAGAGAATTGCTGCATATGACTAATGTCAACCACATTCTACTTTTAGATACTTTTGTCCTTCTGTTTCAGTTTCCCTACATTGCTTGTGAGTACATAACGTAAAAAAGAATGTTACAGACAATACCTGTGTTTACTTCACACTGTCCCTTCTTTTCTTTGGGACGAGCATGAAAATGCCTCATTCTAAAGTGTGTGGGTATTCCTGCGTTAATCCTATTGTCTAAGGCAAAAGTGTAARGTAAGCAGAGGCCCTGCTTATTAAGGAAATATGTCCCCTATTATGTATTTCTAKAACATCTCTTATTACAATCTATGCWAAGTACAACCTGCAGTATGTGCAATAAAGTCCCTTTGTAAGTCCACTGAGGCCTCAGAGGAGACAAGTGCKTAGGTGAGGGCAGGACATGCCTTAAAAAAGCCAAAGATTTACTGTCCTGTGAATGACTGACAAATCTCTGTGTGTTTGCAGAAAAAAAAGATTAAAGTTAGAGTATGTTGGGAAGCAATGAGGATAAAATATAAGCTGAACTGCTCCATAAATCCTATTCCAGCATATCCCATTGCTCCATGAGGTACATGCTTACTGCAAGAAGAGATGCTGGGGCCTTGAAAGAAACTGTCAGCTCTCTCCAGAAAGGGCTGTGCCACCAAAGGCAGAGCACAAAACCTCTCAAAAATACAGTGTCCTGTCCCCTTTGTAGTTTTGGTTATGTTCTTGTTGCCTGTGAAAGTCCTGAATCCTTTTTCATATGTACATGTRCAGCCTTTTAAGGAAAACAAAATCTGTTTTTCATGAACAGTGGAAAACCTGCAGTTGCRCTTTTCTGCCAGTATTAAGTTTGCTTTCAGACTAACTTTGAAATTGAAATCTAAATCAAAGTTGTGACAGGCATGTTTTGAGGAGTGCTGTAAAGAAGGCAGTTTTTTGGACATATTTGCAAAACTCTAAGATAAATAGCAGTGCCCTCAGGAAAGCTGGACACAGACTTCTGCTTCTTGGCTGACCCAGAGGAACAGTAATGATTTTTTTTTTTTTTTTAAGCTATCTCAAATCACACACATTTCAGTGAAAAAGTGAGGTAACAGGCAACAGCTTGACAAAGAAGTTAGAAAGTTGCTGATTTGGGATTTCTGTTGTTTTAAGCATATTTCATGTCACAACGTTAGTGACACAGAGAAGCCATCCCTTCTCTGCATAAACTTTCTTCATGACATGATTGACAGTGACATACTAGTGAAACCACAATCTGTACCTAACTCAGGCCAAATTCAGAATTTCTTTTTTTTGTTATTTAAACTCCCTGGAGTTTTTCAAGCTTGGAGAAATTCCYATTTAGGTAATTCAGCTTTCCACATATGATTATATCTTTCCTAATATAGGGCACTATCTGCTAATTAATACACTGTATGGTAAAAAGAAATTTATATATATATATACACAGACATATGTGTACATTCTACACCATGCCTTATGCCCCACCAATTATCAATGAGTGGAAAAATTTTTCCTATGCACATTGCTCCTCAGTTGTATATGAAATGCAGACTCTCTCCTAGCAWAACAAGCTAGTTGACTGATTTTTTCCTCTGGCAAAAGCAGCTCTGGATRAAATGTTCACCACAGCTGGCATTCAGGGTGGAGCAACTTTTCCTCAACCCAGCACACACCTCTCCAAGCACACAACCCCTCTGTCAATCTGTGTACTTWCTTCCAAGACCTCATTTTACCTGAAGTGGCCCTCATGATCTGTGGGTGTTCTCTTGCACTGTTGCTATGATTGAAATCATCGACATTACACTGGGAACTTTTTTTATAACTTTTGGCAACAAACTGGGAGTTTCAAAATGTAAACTGGCCTACCAAAGTATTTTATAAACTCATAGAATTGTATCATCAGCCCTAAAGGGGATAAAAAAAAATCTTCCAGTTTCCAGGAAATTTTGGGACGTTATTAACATTTGTTTTCACTTAGATAATACTAAAACCCTAGTTTTGTTGAAAAATTATCAAGGATAGATACAGAGATAGATAGATAGATAGATAGATAGATAGATAGATAGATAGATAGATAGATAGATAGATAGATAGATAGATAGATAGATAGATTAGATAGATAGATACACAGATAGTGTAAATAGATAGATATGTAGCATGTTAGGCATACCAATGATGGTAACTGAAAAGTTAAATTATTTGTTCTCTAGAATTGTCTGCATTTTTTCATACATTGTTAGAACTAATTGGAATGAAGAAAAAAATGGGGGGGGAAAGTTGTGAAAGATGTAATTTTGAAAATTCAGCATTATTAAATAAATGTGTGCAAAAAAGCATGCATAAATTTCCCTTCTGATGGAATGACCATGACACTGAGAGATTAAAGTCCAGAAATACTTTTTCTTTAAACTTCACTAAACGACAGCACCTCAGTTTTGTTCAAGTCAGTAGGGACACTTCCTTTATGGCAAGGAAATATAAAAGGAAAGAAAAATGTGATATCTGTCATTAACATGGAGTTATCTCTGTTTTTTTGGCAACTAAACAGAGAGGAGGTATATGGACAAGGAGGAGACTGGGACAGGCAAGTGTAATCCTGAGGATTTTGCTGAGGAAGGGAGATGTCATTAGCAGGGAAGAAAATCAGAAGTCATAAAACTGGTCTGGTTCAAAAACTGTGTGAAAACTAAGGGACATTTACCCATAAATGTGGACCAAGACATTTAAATTGGTGATAGAACAGCAGAATCTTGTGGGTGGCAATCCAGAGAATTGGATCAGGAAAACCATATTTTAACCTGCATGCAGTAAGGGTTGATGTCAAAACACACAAACAAAAAACATTTCTTGATRGCATAGTGTACCATCTGAACTGGTTTTGAAATCAGGAAATACAAAGATGCCGCCATTTTTCTGAGCTTGAGATATTTCACTACTTTTCATTGAAAGACTATAGCTAAATCTGTCTGCTTGCAAAATACCTAGTCTGCCTTTAATTTTTCCATTGAGAAAAGAATCAGACGTGTTTTAGGTAGTCACGAAAAGTATATAATGTTATTTCCAAAATTCAGTACATATTATCCTTGAAGGTGATTCAAAGTATAGAGTGTATCTCTAAGAACGTGTCTTGTACCTGAATTCCTCAAATAATGTTCCAGAAAAATAATTAAATCAACTGTGGTACATTTTTGCAGCAGTTAATGACTGCCATATGTGAGTATCATGAACTTCAATAACAAATCTGGAGACGTGTGTACACGTARAACTTCTATAATGGAAAAAGAATGGGAAAAGATGACTTAAGTCAACTTTTGGGCCAAAAGGAAAGCAAACAAATATGTTGATTCTTCTGCTCTAATTTATATTTGATTTCTTTCTTGTTATTTTGAATGAAGATATCAAAGTTCTTGGCATATTGAAAATAAGTTGAATGTACAGATTTTTTTTTCTTCGACAAAAACGTGTCAAATGCCATGTGGGCATGTCTCAGTTCTTTCCCTGGTAAACCCAATAACTTTCACAACACCCTTGGCAGAGCAGCTCACACAAAGACTCTTGTATAAAGAGTARGCAGCTGTAAAGCAGAAATTATCTCTCCCTACCTGATTTCTCAATGATTTATGCAGTAAAAGGATGCATTTCCTGTCAACATTATAAAGAAATTGATTATTAAAATTGCAGATGAAATATGCAACTGCCAGTTGACAGAAGCTTTCTCTTTGGCAATTTTCCATCTTTGCTCTTGGGTCTGATACTTGCCTTGCTATCTACTGATTTTGTGTCTTTAAGCAAACAAATGTTCTTATCTCTGCATTCCTTTGATGTGATCACTTTTTCCAACTGCTGATGTAAAGAAGGRTAATTTTCACCTTAAAATAATAGAAAAAGCTATGAGATAAATGAATGGAATAAACATTAACATGAGTTAAATATGGGTCATTATCATGTTTTAATTTTCATTAACAAGCTTGGGGTTTATTTTGTTATTAGAGGAAAGTATACCTCATATATGTGAGCAGGTCAGAAAAGTCCATCCTCTGTCATTATGAAACTTCATATTTTTACATACTTCAAGTTTTGATGGAAAATTGCATTAACCAGAGTCAAATCAGCTATGTATCCTTTTCAGAAAAGATCAGTACTACTGCACTGATAGAACATGTTCTACTATAGTTTTTGTCCAAGGGTGCATTCCAGTAAACCAGAAAATAAATCAGGGTCCATGAGACTGAGAAGAAATAAAAACAACATCCCTCTTAAACAATGGCCATGTCAAASCTAATAAAATGAACTTTGTATTTTTCTAAAGAAATATGCTAATATTATTTATCCTCTTCAAACATATGTTAAGACTTTGTGTCATGGAGGAAGGGGAAAATTCATTAAAGGTATGTGCAAGCCCAGATGAGAAGATATAGAGAAACAAATAAACAAGAAAAACAGTCTGCCTCATAAGAACCATATTTAGAATTATAATGCTTATAGTATGTTGGAAGGAAAAACGTGAAAGTATTTGGAAAGRTTAGGAAAGCAAAACTGTGGTTAGCTGTAACTCCAGTCAGCCTGAGGGCCCATGACCTGAAYGGACCTTTGTTGTGGTTTAACCYCAGCCACTCACTAAGCCCCCCACTCCTGCACACCCAGAATAGGGGAGCTGAACAGAAGGGTAAAAATAAAAGAATCCATGGGTTGAGATGCAGACAGTTTAATAGGCAAAGCAAAAGCTGTTCACACAAGCAAATCAAAACAAGGAATCAATTCATCCCTTCCCAGAGTCAGGCAGGTGTTTGGCCATCTCCAGGACAGCAATGCCCCRTCACGTGTAGCATTTACTTAGGAAGACAAATTCCATCCCTCCAAACATCCCCTGCTTYTTCCCACAGCTTTATACACTGAGCATGATGCCATATGGAATGGGATATCTTTGGTCAGTTGGGGTCAGCTGTCGGAGCTGTGTCCCCTCCCAACTCCTTGTCYACCACAGCCCATTCACTGATGGGATGGGGTGAGAGCAGGAAAGGCCTTGACATGGCATAAGCCCTGCTCAATAATAACTAAAACACCCTGATCTTATCAACACTACTTCCAGAACATATCCAAAGCACAGCCCCAGCCCAGCTACTGCAAAGAAAATTAGCTCTATCCCAGATAAAACCAGCACAACCTTCATAACATAAATCTGAGAAGACTGAAGTAACCGCATTTTTACACTTGGCTAAAAATATAGCACTTAGTGGGATGGTACTTTAAGTGTACCCATGTCATCAAAGCAAATGCAGCTAAATTAGAAACCTTTATAAGGAATTTTAAATCCCTCTACAGATGGTGAAAAATTCCCTCGCAGTCCTTTTGCTTCAATCCTTATAAGTCACCTGGGTTTACAGAATTCATTTGGATTCTCTTTGAGAGACAGATTTTCCTGCTCTGAAGGACACTGCTGCATCAGATTGAAAAGCAGGTGGGGAAAAGATGGGAAAAGGTGATTTCTAGATACTCTCACATCCTGTTGTTCAAATATGGGGAAGGGTTAGAAGAGGACTGATATATATTTCAGGGTAGAGATTTTCCCTTATGTTTTCAGATTTAATTTCCCGATGGAACTGACCCTAACCATGTTTTTCYCTTAACTATTTGTTATTTTATGACTTTAGGTACAAAAACAAAAGCACTTTCTGCAGTCAGGCACCAACACCAAGTTTGAGACTCTCATTTTAAGATTGAAAATATCTGGTTTGCAAAACAAAATTGTCCATTTCATTGTGAAACAAAAGGTGTGGTTCTTTCTTGTTCAATTAAAATGTGTTTTTATTTATTGTGTTTTCCATGCATAAAAATGAAATTCAGAGAAAGTTGAACTTTTACGCTGTATCACCAATAGCTGTAGAGGAATACTGATCTGTCTTTATACAGAAAAAAAAATTACCTAATAACCTCAGCATCATAATTCTGCCTGACAGTTTATGCACAAAGAAAATGGGTAATTCCAGTGTTTTCCTAGAAATTCTCCAACATTCTAAGATTAACTCCGGGCTAATTCCTGAGATTTACCTTTAAGAGGGCCTGGATAAAATGTTTAATTAATCATAATATCAAAGACTGCCAATTAATCTCACTTCAAAAGAAATCTCATTTCTGTAGAAGAAGTGACTAGGAAGCAGGTCTAGCCCTAACAAAGGGGGTTTATTTCAGTGAGTGCCAAACAAAACCAGCWATTTTTCCAGTAGAGTAATTATGCAAAATAAAATCGACCATTGTATTCTATATAAAAATCTCAAACTTTTTTATTAACTCCACACAAGAAGTTCTTTGAAGCCTGCTTTAAAGTTGGAAAATATCGGGATTAGGCCTACACAATTCACACTCCATAAATAGGCTAATAATCAAAGATTTTAAAGCAAATTYCCTTCAATTAACATAATTCTTCCTTTGGTGTTTGTCCCCTTATGCCAGCCAATGTCAAACCSTTTTCCTGCACCCATATGGAAAAGGCTTTATTATTCAGTGGAATTTTAGGAAATTAAAAAAGTTAATTTATGGTTCTAGGGAAATTCTAATTTTTGCCATAGTCAAATTATAATTTTTACTATTTTTATCTTGTTGCCTTCCTTGGCCAAATCTACAAGAGTAAAGCATGGRGTGACTGCCTTCTCACCTATTAAATACATATGGCAGACTTCCAGTACCTTAAGGGGGCCTAAGAAAGAGCTGGAGAGGGTCTTTTGAAAAGAGCRTGTAGTGATAGGAAAAGGGGTAATATTTTAAACTGAAAGATGATCTTTTTAGGTTAGAGATAAGTAGGTTTTTTACTATGAAGGTGGTAAAACACTGGAAGAGGTTGCCCAGCCCAGCAGTAGATGRCCCATCCCTGGAAACAGTCAAAATCAGGTCTGASCAGCCTTTGATGTCCCTGCTTATTGCAGTTGAAGTCATCACTGCTCATTGCAGAGAGCTTAAACAAGATGACCTTTAAAGGTCCCTTCCAACTCAAACCATTCTATGATCCCTTCTGTCCTCCAGAGCATTTTTCTTCCCTTTTCCAGTCAGGTTTTTCTCAAGACTGTCTAATCAAGTACAGGAAAAATTCAGCTGTTTTGTTACAATCARTGCTAAAGCCTTATTTGTGGTACAGTACTGTGTAATCCCTCTCTTTTATGGTTCTGGACCAGTGGAGGTGTGATTGCTATGGAAATCATTAACAATCCTCACTAACTAAAGGCCAAGTGATYACAGGCAAATACAGCTAGGTTTTCATCAAGAATTAAATTTAATCTTTAATGTACATGTTCACTCTACTACATCTACATACACTCACATATTTCATTTCTGGCAATATGAAAGGCTATTTTCAGGCTCTCAATTCATTACAGAGGAAACTGTGAATAAAGTTTATGGCAAAATCYTATTGAACTGCCAAAAATCCTGAGTAGTTTGTTTTACAAACCTTTCCTAGTGGTAAAAAAGACCCACTGTATTGATTTTTCATGGGCATAACCACTTACTCAAAATATTCCACTCTGCTCAATCACAATGCATGTCCACAGCTGATTACCARGCCACTGAACAATTCATTTTTCTCCCCAGCTCACCACTCTGTTTTCACACTCCTTTCTTGTTTCCCTGTCGTATAGGAGTGATATAGAAAAGTTAGAGTATGTGTCAAGGAGAGGAAGCATCTGAAGCAGAAGTGAGCATGTGATGAAGTCAACCAGCAAAATCTGCTGAAATCAAAGAGATCATTTCCACTCATTTCCACAGGCACTGGGCAAATCCTTTGACAGCTTTCTAGGCCAGTCTGGCAGGAGACATGCATCAAGGACTTTTAACAATGATATTAAATGGTACCTTCAACTACAATATGTTCTTCCTAAAATAAAACACTTCTGCTCAAGTTTTCCACGTAACCAGGAGGTGATATCCAAAATACGTTTCTACAGCTGTAAGAACGTGTGAGCAAAYCCATTACGATTGTCAAGGTCCCAAGCCCAATTCAGACCATCTTTCTGTTAGCTTAAACTGGAAGTAAATATGGAAAACAGCAGTACTCTGTTGAATATKGACTTTATTTCAAAGTATATAAGTACTCTGGCATTTGGCATTACCTCAACRTGGCTTTGGCAAGCAGCCACTCTGCAAACTTACATTCTGTGAATTTAAGCTATAATTTTGGAAAGACCTTGCTGCTTATCCATTGAAAAAGTGAAATACTGATTTTTTCCAGTGTGCTGTTSATTTACTGGAAAACTCTGCTCTCTCTAATAAAGCCAGAAATGCTCTGTTTTCTTATTTCCCAAAAGCAGAATGGTGCATTGAAAAGCAAAATAGGCAACTTCTGCAATACTCATATGGAAGAAAAGAGAACATTGCCTGTAGTATCCAGCACAAATATCTGTAATAAACACCCCATGAAAGGCTTAACTGGAGAATAACATGAGCAGTGCAATGCTTCAACTTCTGGTGATATTCCATGATCCAAGTGAAAAGGACACMACTTTACTGCAGTGCATCTCAAGCTTTCAGAGGATGTATCATAATAACAAGCTAACACTCAGCATGAAAAAAACAGCTTCAGAGTTGCATTTTTCCAACAATTCAAGAATATCCAAGGTGTATGTTTAACAATTCATGTTTGCAAATTACTCCAAGCTGCAGACAGACTTAGGCTTTCTTTCCAGAGGTTTTAAAAACATGAATTGTTTTTATGCCTTCCATTATTATAACTGAACAATGAGAGACTTCTAGACCACTTTTTTTTCCGGGTAGTACAATACAGATGACAGTGCCATTATGTTCTCAACTTTCAAGAATTGGATTAAAAACTAAGCAAGAGGGTTTTCATACCCTTCCAAACCATTGATTTTTCAGTATTTCATACTGCATCTTTTGATAGCCCTGGTATAGCAGTTATACAGTAACTGGTATAACTTGGCTTCAAAGAGATTAAGAAACYTTAATGGCCTTGCGGATTCCCATTAGACACAGAAGTTCAGAAAACTATGGGTTAACTTGTCCCCAGTGTACAGAGTCCATTAGGGCCTGTATATTGCAGTTGTTTTATCAAAGGAAATAATACTCCTAATTTTTCTCTTTGACCATCAGGAAAGACATACTAAAAAATATGATCTAAGTTCCGTTTCCTTCTAGTCCAGAAAAGTAATTTAACTTTTGGCTATTGACATTGGCAAAAATCAAGAATTTGCTGTTGCTGAAGAATTTGAATGTTTCTAAGTGTGTTCTAACACACACACACACTTCTGCCACATTGCCAGTGTGAGTTACCTGACTAAAAGCTTTTAGTGAATAAACAAATGGTTTAGGTTAGTATCACTGCTCTATTCCTCTATCTCTGCTGGAAGTAACTCAMAAGACATTGATCCTTTCATGTAAAATAGACAGCCTTATTAATATCCCTTGACTGCTGAAGAAGCTAAGGGAAGAATAAACACCAGCTACCCATAAACTCATGGTTAGAAACTCTTSTGTTTCTTGTGACCAAAGCATTTCATAATCTTGGCTTTTCAAGGAAAAAAAAAAATCTTTTTTTCCTAAACAGAAACAAGGATTGAAAAAAGAATTAGGTGATATTTAGACTTTGAAAAGTAAGAAAATTATATATCATATATTGTAAAATGATAAGTTAATTCTAATATTTTCAAAGTATTTTCTCTAAATATTCTCTCTTTAAATACCGGGCTTCAAAAGTTTTTTGGAAGAACAATTGGAGTATTTTTTTAAAACCTATACAGGCTCACCAGAAGCATGTTTTATCAAAATGTTGCTCAAATCTCTACTAAAGAGCAGTGAGTTGATTATAAGAAYTTTCCTTATTAATATTGTTAGTGAAATCATACAAACTTTAATAATTAAAAGCAGAATGAAAAATCAGTTTTATTCTGGGAGAGTTGGTTATTTCTCCAGGCTATCGCATAAGCAGAAATAGAGGAGTAGGTTAAATTACAAATATTTTCCTGCTTTGGGGTTATGCCCTCTCTTGGTGCTTTGGTTTCCATGAAGCATTTTTGTGAGAAATGGGGGRATAATTTTCAGCATATTTTTACTACATTGTTATACAAACTGCAGTGCTTTTTCAAGGTTTTCATGCAAAAAGATCATTKCACAACTTCTCCAAAAATGAGAATACAAATATTATTTTCAAACACTTCTGAAAATTAATATGAATTAATTAGGTTACTTGAGGTTCTGTGCCTTTTTTTAATCACTCCTTCCAACACCATATTGAGGCAGTTAAATTTTGTGTTGAGAAACATATGGTTTCAATATCCTGGGTGAATTGTACTTAAAGTTAAGCATGAAAGTAGACATTTACAGTTTTGATGCTTTAAGCGGCTTTTAAAAAGAAATTTAGAGGATGATTCATTAGTTTCTTACCTCTTTCTTTTTCCTTTTGATCTCAGGGGAACCATCTACATGGGCACTTCACTGAAACTGATATAACTTTATGAAATATTTATTTTTTCCCCAAAACACCTTATTCTACTAAAACTAAAGACCATGAAAGATGACCCATCTGAGTCCAGCTGTGTTGTCTTCATCCAGTTATCACCTAGGTTTTCTGCACCCATTTATGTATATTCTTACAATTTCAAATGATGAAATATTACTTGTCATTTTAATCCTAAAGTATTGATTCTCTCCTTTTTCATCAAGAGATATATCGACCACATTTTTTTCAGTGTGTTGAAGTTTTATATTGAAATCCATTTAAAACATATTGCTGTTATTTTCTTAGCAGTCCAAATAAATCCTATWGTTTTCATGTGCCATTTTGTTCTTTTTCTAGTTTTCTTTGTGTTACATACTTTTGATCTAATATATCTGTGCAGTCTTTCTTAGGGAAGTTTTTTTTTTCCTGCTCTTTAGATCTCTGAGCTTCCCAGATCTATGACTGCTCCGTTCAATAAGAACATTTCTTTAATTTTGCTAGTCTAAGACATTCCTTCATATTTAACACCTACTTGTGTCATGTGATAATACCAAATCACTCTGTAAGTCTCTTCGGCRCCATCAAAAACGTAATAAACTAAAGTAAATTAGACACTTAAAAATAGCCATATTTGACATGCCCTGAGAGATGCTGAATGCAGCCTACAAAGCCATAGGAAATTAACATACCTTGATGCAACATAAAAWTGTGACTCGTATATCTGTGTCTTTTGGAAGAATAAATGGTCACTTTTTTCTCCGAGCACCATAACTGAAGTCTTTGACTGCTAAGTCTGCAGGTGCCTGGGGCTCATAACCTGTAAATGTGGGTGGTAGTCTAAAAACAGGTGAAGGTTTACCTGAGAATTAGGTGATAAT
>NW_026623524.1:813425-826112 GCF_030028575.1 Malurus melanocephalus
GACAAGAGTGCTACCCTACATTAGTACTATTATTTGTTCTTTCCATGCTTTTTCAAAGCCTGGAACTAATTAGGGTAAGCAGTTGAAAATTAGCTGTTGTTTGTGTTGGTGATCTGTAAAATTTAATGGTTATTTTATCAGTATTTTACTTTTTAAACAATTTACTGCTCTGTAAACTGCTTTTTAAGTGTCATTGAATTACTCAGGGATTTAACAAAGAATGTTTCTAATTTTGCTGATTGGAGGAGAGTAGATTTAAATTTTGTGCTTTGCAAACCATTTCTATTTTAACAGGCATATCCCCAAGAAGGAAAATATATGATCCATGCAGTCCACTGACAAAATATTTTTATGACAGTTCATACCTGTCACAAATGTCCCTAACATTCAATGCTTCTGTATGTTGCAACAGAAATTCTACCCTATGACAAACCATTTCACAGATCCAAGAGTAAGCCTTCAACCTGTGCTTCAAATGAGCATTTGAAAAGGTTCAAATTAAGCAAACTATAACCTCTGCCATGAAATAAAGAAAAAGGAAGGAAAAAGCCCTCMCAATTCCATAGGTATCTGAAGTATATCTAGTTTTTCTGACAAACAATAGTTTTCTTGCTGAAAGTTTAATCCAYTACTTGGTTATTTTGCATGGAATAATTGCAGGAATCTATCTCCCGGCCTCATTTATGATGCGGAAATTAGACAGCCTTTACACACACATTTCTTACAAATCCTGCTGAAATCACACTAAAAACATGAATTACATCAGGAACACATGATACAGCATAGGTCTTTAATTTAGTCCTGCTTCTATCATCATCCACATTGCCTAATTATCCGTTCTCTTCAAGAAGCCATTTGTGAATGTAGGAAGGACAAGAAGGCAGTAGTCAGTATGGATCAATAAAGATAATTTAAACAAAAAATGTTTCAGTGTGAGCATGGTCAAGCACTGGAGAGGTTTGCCCACAGATGTTGTGGAGTCTCTGCACAGGGAGTTATTCAGAACCCAAAAAGACACAAGGAGCCTTCTGCAGCCCACCCTACTCTGAGCAGAGGRATTAGACTTGATCTCCAGAGCTGTCTTCCAGCCTCAGCCATTCCATTATTCTGTCATTCCGTAAGTTCCAGGTTGTTGCAGATGGTAATGCTCTACTGATTAATCCCATTTTATGGTAATAAACCATCACTGCTGCCTGCTTCAGGCAGTACCCAAAGGATTTATCCCACGTGCACCAACAACTTGAGGACACGTGGGTAAACTACAAAAGTCTGACACTCTGCAGGGAATGTGGATAGCTATGGCAAGATTTGATTCAAGCAACCAGCCTGTAAATTAAATTGCAGACTACTGCTTTCTCTGSCACAAAACAAAAGCTCATTAAACTCTTGCATCAAATTCAGTGTTTTCTGAATCTGGAAGTTTCTTTTTTATAATTGAATTATCAAGTTAAAAACACAACCCAGCACACTCTGATTTTAAAGAAAATTTCAAACTGCACAGCAAGAGGCTTTACCAATGCATTTTTTCCCTCATGATACTGTTGTGTGAGATCTATTCATATGCTGTAATGAAATTTTTTGTATAATTCAGGAATTTTGATATTCTTACAATTATGGGCTGCGTATTGGCAGATATAATTAGAGGTGTGTGCTTTGGGAGTGGGGAAGAAATAAATGATGAAAGCATAAAACTTCACCATAAATTTCACTGCAACTGAAAACTATAATTATGGGTTGTGTGATGGAGACAAGCTGGTATACAACATAACAAAGGCATCTCAGGCTGCTGATTAGAATGGTAAAAAAAAAACCCCAGTATTAAGGTGTAATTAAGATTGGCTTATTTCTTTTTCAACCATGCATTTGCATTATGTAATCTTTTTGAGTTCCTACTGCAGCAAAAGTTATAATATGGAAAGAAAAATGTGATTATAAGGACCTATTACCAAAATTTTAGTCATGGTGTTCCACATTTTCAGGAGTAATGAAATGCAGAACATTTTTATTATTGTTTCTTAATACATCAAGTTTTCACCCTTGTGTTAAATTCAGTTCTAATTACCTGAACTGCMTCTGAATTTGACTTGAGTCATTCTTCTGTCATTATAGGAGGGTTTTGCTTATCTCTCCTTGCATGTATCAACCCAAGTGGTATATAAAAACCATGCTAYTTTTTTTACTTTCCATATGAAAAGGAATCCACAATGAAGCAAATTGTTAAAAAACTGTTCACATGTCATTGCAATAGAAAAAAGAAGCAAAAGTTATTATTCAAAATAAAGAAGAATTTTATTTAATCAACATGCTTCCCAGAATTKATTTTTTTTCCAAAATTTTGATTTGTAGGCATGTGCATGTACTTTCCTCTCTATATTGGTACATTTTATGAGAACTCAGTAGAAGTGCTTACTTGAAAAAAATGATTCTATGGCATTATAAAATTCACTTTTTTTTTGTTATATTGGTAATTATAACTGGTAAATAAAAACTCTAAATTTAATCACTGGTCATATTTTCTGCTTCATAGGGATGTACACTGTAAGAATGTCAACAAACTGTTACGACACTTGATTAATTTTACTGCTGAAAGTTACTTTCACATTTGTRTTACAATTAGAAGCACAGATAGTAGAATTCAAGTGGAGAAGTGTGGGAGAATCTATCTAAGATAAACTTTATTCCCAGACATGGAAATGAATAATGTAATTGAAATTTTGGGCACAAGAAAATTCTGAAGAATAGGCAATCCTTCTTAGGAAGAACAAATCTGACTTATTTTTCATTTTACAATGTGTCTTTTGAGACTGGACACGTTATCTACATGTTTAGAYTTGACACAGCAGTGGTTGGACATGATCATTCCTAGTAGTGCTTCATTTTTCTGAACTCCTCATTTTACAGGGCTAAACTGAGGATTTTGCAGCTATATTTTACACTTAAATTCAACTACATTAATTTTTTTCATAATGTTTTTGAGTCTTGTTTAATTCATGTTCCTGTGGAATTTTTGGAAGAGTTGCRAAACAGCACTGTTTTTACCATGTTTTTTGGTAGTGGTTGGTTTACATGAAGCTTCATATTTTTTTCCAAAGCATCTTTTTATCACAGTGTCTCACACAGCAGCCACATCAAGTGTAGTGAGGTCAACCTCTTGCCACAGCATAGGATCTGGCATTTGACATCCAAAATGGCAGGCAGATTTTCTATATGGCAGGATTATTACTGAGGACTGGAGTTTTTCAAACCATTTTCCTTTTCTATCAACAACATCTTCATGCCTGCCTTGAGTTTAAACATACCCAAGTCCTTACCTCACTGAGGCAGTGAGGGGATTAAATAGCAGCCCTCCTTCAGCCAACAGGCAAATAATTCATTTACAACAAACAAGTTTCTGCAGCAGAAGCACCACTGAAGAGGACTTAATTAACTCAGGATTAAAACAATCCTCTCAATCRCCATTTGACACGTGTTAGGCTTAATGTAATGTTTGAGGAAAAAGAGCAGTGGAGCAGCATGAGAAGCTGATTCATGAGCAGATGGCTTAGCGAGGACCTCCAATTCCAGCACTACCTTCAGACAAAGGAATTTTCCTCTGGCAGAGCAACAGGTCTCATCACACAGCACACAGACAGTGTAGGCAAACACTGAGAGGAAACAGCTCTGAAACATTTGACCTCTCAGTGCACCGAACCCATAGGGTCACAGGCAATTCATTTTTTGCTATTTTTTCACAGAGTTGTACCTTCAGAACCTCCCCACAGAAAAGCCAGTACAGGAGTTATAAATCACGGCATTAGGAACTTAATCCAAACAATTTGTTCTATCTAGACTTGGGAATTTGCACATCATTTCATCATCCTTTCTAACCTCTTTCAGAAACATGAAAAACAAAACTGAGTACAAGGTTTAGTTCYTGCTAACTGGTATTATCACAATGTAATAACTGACTGAATAAAAATAAAATTTTTCAAGGATTGGAGAAAATATCTGGTTTGACCCTATTTTTTGAGTAAATTTATGAACTATGTTTTTCTCAGACATGCAGGTCAACATTGCTTTGGGACCAAACTTGTGCCAAAACAGCTCAAGAGTGTGCACTCTGAACAGCAAAGAGASAAATGTAAAATCTGAGAAATGGCTCCAGAAAAACCATCCAGCCTTAAGCACAAGAAATCAACAATTCTAAAGAAAGGTGTGTGYGCATGATGAGTCAGTGTGGCTGATGGACTTTCCCTTTTCCATAARCCTTTGACTCAAGTGGAGAGGTAGGCTTGTGTTACCTCTGCTCAGGCTAGCAAAGAACAAGAYCAAAAATCTTTTTGCTCTTCTTCAAGTAAATCTATTCCTCAACTTGTGTAGGTCTTTAGCAAGCAAATTATCCTTGGGAAATCACAGAGACCAAGAAGCAGAGATCTGTAGGGAGATAAAGAACAGTGTCTTGTTTCTTACCTGTCTGTGGACTGGCATGTCACCTTGATTTACCTTCTGTTTCTAAGGGTCCCATGAAAAGAGTTTCCAAGTGTTTGACTTGGTAAGACAAACAGAGGTGTGACATTTTTCTGTAGACCCAGTATTTGCTTAAACCTAGAGTCCTGGGGAAAAAAAAAAAAAAAAGAAAAAGAAATTGCACAGAAGACAGATTAAACATTCTCGCACTATTTCAGTAACAAATACACTGAAGTAAAAATAATACAAAACAAAATATAAATATAATAAATATAAATAATAAATAAAATTAAATTAAAATTAAACAAATTAAAATAATAAAACAAATATAATATATTTTTAAAAAATATATCAATTATATAATAAAAAGTCCATGGCACCAACAAATAACTTGCTACCACACATAACCTCAGTGTCACACACCTAGGCAGGCACACTGTCCTTAACCATGAACGCACAAGGTTAGTGAAGGGAAAAAACCTTTATATTCCAAAAGGGATAATGTGTGGCAGAAACATCACCTTCTGAAACTATGATTTCAGAAAGTGCAAATATAGAAACGTTTCTTCTGGCTACACTCCCCAGGATCAGGTTTTTTTTTTCTTTTCTTCTGGGTTCTTTTCTTCTGGAGCAAGTTATTGTGGAGTAACACTGAATTTGGTATATCCAGTTTTTGCTTGGTACATGGACACCTCCATCCTSTGTTCAAGGCTTTAGAAATACTAAGCTAATAAAACGTATTTCCTTTTGTCTCTAAAGCAGAATTCWAATTGATTTGTTTTGCAAAAGTTAAGATGTCTTGCCCAGCCTTATTTTTTCAGGCTTTCTCAGTAGTTGTGGAATGTTTCACCTCCGCTCATCTGTCTGAAATAGTTTGCCCCGGAGGACGTGTGTCCTTCTCCATTTACTAATAGACAAAAACATTAGTTTAGAGTAGCCTTTTTTAACCGTTGGAAAAAATGAAATTTTTTTTTTCCTGAACACAGATAGCTGTAGTAAGAGTGGATGTAAACAGACCTTTCTCATTTGATTTTTGTCAGTCTGGTCTGCACTACCTGTCATAAGTGATGAATAGTGAAAGTAACAATTAGCCTATAACTTCTAGTCACTCCTGAGAAAAGACTGAAAGGTTAAGTGAGCCATAAACCTTCAGAAGTATCAGCCTGAATGTAATTTTATAATGAATTTWAAACCTATTTAAAAGCTGGTGCCAACACCTCTCCTGTTTCTGTTCATTACTGATGAAAGAATATCTTAATTGTGAAAACATTAACTATGCTAATAAATATGAGTAGTGCTGGAMGAATCATAGCCTAATCTGATTTCCATTTGAAATTCTCTCCTAAAAAATGAATCATCAGCTTTTCTGTGTCATGGGGGGATTAATGTTTAAACTGGTGAAGTRATATTCATTCATCATTGGTTTTATAAATATTTGATTAAAAAAAATCAAAGTACACCTACAAAATAAATCAGAAGACACATACCATTGAAGCCAGGCTCCATTTTCCTTGAAAATATTCCATATGCTGATAACCATAAAAAATCACATATGTCAGGGTATACCTAAATAATGCATATTTTCCACATTGCATCATTTCAGAGAAGGTTTCTTTTACATTAAATATAAAGCACAAGAACTTGGTCCAAGCTGAATCTATATAAGCCTGTGAGATCACCCCTGAGGTGATCTCCATAGGAAGAGGTGTATTCAGTTTTTCTAGTAATCCGCTATTTCTATTCTAGAGCTACATCCTGGTTCTAGTTACATGGAGGCAAGTGAGGAACACTTGCACCAAAGTAAGAAAATGCCTTGAATTTTGTCAGGCTAGGTAGGAATGTTTTCAGTTTGATTGCATAGTTTCATTCTGTTCCACAGAATGAGAAAAACCCTTAAAATGTACTGATTATACATGCAGAGCACAACCTAAAACCGGGCAGGATCTTGGTGATCAGACCAGTCACCAGATATTTGGGAAGACTAATKCAAAGTTACAGCGTCTCTAAATAATTTCTTTAATCCAAGGAACATTCATTATTTGAGTAACATAAAGTAAATCCTACAGGAACATGCCCTCCTTCACAGTGTGCAGCTAATTTAGACCTGAGGAGGCATTTAATATGAGAATATTGACTAAAACTGCAGTACACTTTGTTTCTCCTTAATGTGTCTGTATGGTAGCTGAGAAAGCTTTCTTCTRTCTTTCATGGAAACTCATCCATCCACTGATAACTCAAACTTTATAGTACCTGAAACTAATTAGGTAAGTTAATCAGAAGATGAACTTTTTGTTTCCCTCCTGAGTGTAGGGCTAGCCTGTTTCCTAGGATTTCCAGACACACCAAAGCAGTACTCAAACTTTATAGTACCTGAAACTAATTAGGTAAGTTAATCAGAAGATGAACTTTTTGTTTCCCTCCTGAGTGTAGGGCTAGCCTGTTTCCTAGGATTTCCAGACACACCAAAGCAGTACTCAACCTCCTGAAGGAAGCAGAGTAGAACCCCTTCTCACAATACATTTGGAGACAGTAAATGCATTCTCACTGTGCTTTATGTTGTAATTCAAGGGTAAAAAAAAAAAAAAACCAGGAAAGCATTTAACTCCCACGTAGCTTATTCAAGCAGTGGCAGTTTCTTTTTCCTCACAATTTTACACCTCTATAAARCACAGTGCAAATGTATCCCCAGAAATGTCTCCAAGTGTGTGGGCAAGTATTTATGAATCTAGGAACTATCTCAGGTGAGCCATTGAGTTTGTGATGTTAGATAACCCAGCTGAAGAGGTGTAAAGTTTATCCTTGATATAAATTGCAATAAACATTGCTTATGCAAGAGACCAACTTATAAGTCTGATTTTGCTTTGCTAGCAATAACWGTCTTTCTGAAAAGGCAGCTAATATATCATTTCAAGTTTGGAAAGCATGGCATTGGTCAAGCCAAGTCTGATTTATTTTTTTTTTTTGTCCCAACAGACCCATAATTTGATAAGCCTCTTTTTTTTTTTCTTTCCTGAGATCAGTACTACTGAAGACATAAAAACATTCTTTTTCAAAGTAAGCTAAGACATAAATACATTTCCTCCAAACTGCTTTAGTTTAAGTGTCAACGTTGCAACTCTTTTTCATTATCAAAAGTTTTCCCCTTAKTTCTGGAAGTGTGTTTGTGGCAGATATATTTCTTAATTTTCTTTTTTTCATAATTTAATACCTCATAAAATCCCAACTTTAGATGGCTATGAGAATGGGAAATCAGTAGGAGCGTGCGTGACTGTAAATGTTGGAATACAGTTAAGATTTTTTTCCTAACATTTTTCTTTTGAATTGTCACTCCCACTAGGAGCTCACAGTTCCAAACTCATCTTATGACCTCTTGGAAATTACAGGGAGATAAAAGATATTATTATATTGAGAGTCTTCTCTCTTTCTCCTCCAAGAAGAGGTACAAGGGGTACRAAACAACTCTGAGATTCCAGCAGAGATGACTCCATGTGCTGACCATAGGGTGACTTGTGGATGTGGCAAAAAATGAAACATTTGGCCCAGTATAACAGGAACATACAAATGGACAAAAAAATCTGATCTTGCCAAGCTGGCAGTCACTGATAGCCTAGCACACTCTGTGTTTCCAGACCTTTTCAGGGACATAAATGCTAATTTAGAGAGAGGTGCTGTGCGTAAATCATCTCTTCCCCATGTCTCTTAAAGACAAACCAGCCTGTAGAAAGACACACAAGACTCAGCAACAGAGGGTGGAATAAGCAGTTCTGTGGGTAAGAATATAATTTAAAAGTTGTCTTGAGTTTTTTTCCATGGTATGATATTAGAAATTTTTCCAGAGAGCCCCCGGCTGTCAGGCTGGACATGTCCTTTTTTTCACTCTACTTATTCATAGTGATGACACCCACCTTTTCTTAGTCTTTGGTGTAGTAGGAATGAAGACATGAATCAGAAATCACTTATGCTCTTTCCTTGACATGTATWTTGGAAAGCTCCCTGTCCTACAGCATTAGATAAAGAAGAACATAGAAGATAAGGTCAAATGAGCAGGTGAAATTTTTTATTTAAATATTTATCAATTAAAGAAATATCCATCTGTGGATATTTCTGCACCCCTCCTTGGGCATCCATGCAGTTSTCTTGGTATCTTTGCTTGGCTTGCAGATTTTGAAGCCTGGCTGGAGAAGCTGTGGATGTCCCACCCCTGAAACAGTCCACGTTTCAGCAGAAATTTGATCAACCTGGTCTAGTGAAAGGTGTCCCTGCCTAAGGTGACCTTTAAAATCTCCTTTCAAACTACTAAAACTACTTGATGATTCTATATTTCTATAACTTTTTATAGTCTACCTAATGCTTAATTCAGCATTGAGACAGAAGTCTGAACTAGTCTGAGAAGCAGCAATTCTCTCCATATTTTCATTTTCAATTTCAGGACAAGAACTGCAGACATCTGTAAGAGAGCAACTACAGCTGTCCTGTTACTTGCAAGAATTCCTGTTGCTGCCACTACACCGTTTGGCTGAAAAGTCAAATTAACTGTGAATTTAAAATCTATAWCTATACACAACCTACTTTTCTTGATCTGAAACACACGTATAGTTTTTTAGCATATATTCGTTCATGGGTATTGAGCCAAAGCATATCTTCAAGCAGTAGAAGTTCCTAAGGAATACAGGCAGAAAATAGGAAAGAATATATTTACAAGTCAGGGCTATTCCGGTGTTGGATCTAACTAGGGGCTCTGATGCAAGTGGGTGAGAAAATTATTTTCATTTGCTTTTACCTCTTCAGAAGGGTATAAAATATGCAAAGGCTCTGTACAACTTTTGTTGTAATACATTGTATATTTCCTTCATTTTGATGGTTTTTTTCTTTTAATTTTTTTTGGTCTTCTCATGCAATATAAGATACCTAGCTGGATTTTCCACCTCAGAAAGAGTATAACTTTTTAATAGCCCTGTGAATACCTCTTAGCAAGTTTTCCTTGTTTGTCCTGTAATCTGCTGCTTTATTAAATCCTTCTTCTAGTTTCAACTGACTCAGAATTTCAGTGATAATCCAATTACTGGATTAGAATAATTAACTAAGGATTATCTCACTTAATGTTACTTTCACTTAACTCCAGCAATCTGAAAGTATGTGGACTAATGAATATTTTAGGATCACTCTGTAAGCAACTGAGATAAATTTTACAGAATATAACTTATGTCACTCTGAAGCAATACCATATGGAAAAAAAAAAAAAAAAAAGTGTCCTGGAGCTACGATTTTCCTGCTGACTAATGTAAGACCATGAATACTTACCTTAGACTGGTATTTAACATTTAGAGAAGATTTAGGATGTGCTGAATAAGGTTACTCTGATTACAGATAGAAAAAAAGGGTTTTTCCTTAACTGCACATTATAGCCCCCATCATCTGAAACATCTTGTCTTGGCCTYTCCCTGGAGCAAGTTAGAAGATTACTAGAGCATTACTTCTTAAGTAATTAGAACTTGATTACTTCTGGTCAGCCTTAGCAATGGTTAGGTACTTAGTATCAAGAAAATTATATCATATTATTTTTCTCTAATTTSCTGTAGAATTAAGTAATTATTACTTGCCATATATGCCAATATTATGTCTTGAATGCCTAAGAAATCCACAGGGGATAAGAGCATCCACCATTGATCTTGTTGAAGCTTAGGTTGGCTTTCCTTCCAGCCACAGTGACCGAGGAAATGAGAGGGACAYGTCAAACGCTGCCCCATAAAGCACAGGCAGCGTTTGCCTTCCATGGAGATTCGCTGGACAGASCACCAGTCAGCCAAATCCCACAGCTGGAAGGAAAATGTGCACTTGAGTGTCTGGTTACAACTGCAAGCACAGCAGCTGCCTCCTTTCTCTCCTTAGTATCAAGATAGGTAATTAACCCATGAAGATTTTTGAGGGTTAAATAAGACAACAATAGTCTATTTGCAAGGAGGAAATGGGTGAAACCTCGCATTCRTGTTATCTCCCAGAAGACAAACAATTTGGCATAATTAAGCATCGGGCAAAATCGTTACCCTGCAGTGAGGCCCTGACTTTACATATTCAATAAGAACAATCCCTCCAAAATAGAATCATATTTACCCCTTCTGAAGAGGTAAAAACAAATGTGCTAAAAAATTATTGTCTGGCAAGTAACACTTCAGAAAAGACAACAGGTCCAGACTGAGAAATGTGCCTTGTCAATAACAAAACCACTGCAATTACAAATTTGCTGAAAGGGATTAATAAATAATAAAATGCAAGTTGTCTTCATWAGACAGAACAAACTAGAAAACTTCCTCCCAGCTATAGAAGTTTGAATGATCAGAGTGGCACCACTTCAGTATTCYACTCTTAAGTGTAGAACCTCAATACCCCATCAAATAGAGACCAATTTTTTTTTTTTTTAAATAAAAATATATTAAAAAGTAGATGCAAATGAAAGAGATACTGCTGACAACAAGAACCTTTTACATAAAAACATAAGATATTCACACTGAAAAAAAAAAGTTATTCTGAACTGTGAAGGACACATAGATGCGGTTTTGATTTTTTTCTGAAATTTTAATTGGTTTTTAGATATCAGAGTACAACACTAGGACCCAAAAGATATAGAACCTATTAATAAGAGCTCTTTCTGATAAGCAATTGGAGCTGTACTTCAGTAGGCACAATTATGTGACCCACAGCTATAAGCTGAACATTTAGAATWTTGTGCTCTAGCTTTTGTCTTTTTGTACTTGAGCATTTGGTTACATTTCTTTGCACCTTCTCACAGAGCTGTAAGCCATCTCTCACCTGCCCCACTTAAGATGAAGTGAACAAGCTCTCGCAGTGACTTTATTTCATCAAAGACACCTCTAGAGAAATTTCATCTGTCAGTAAATARTTTAGGAGATTTTATGCATGAGTGTTTTGATTTTTTAACTATTTTTTACTTCCTGGAAAAATTCAAGAACATCTTTCAATCAGCCTAATGTTTAAATTGTTCCTTGTTTATTTTCTCCCAAACCTTAGAAATGCTGCCAGATTTCCCACTGGGGACTTGCAAGATTCGTTAACAGTTTAGACATGGCTGGAGCTTATCAGTTTTATTTGTTCAGATTTAAGAAGTTACCAATTCTGGAATATTGCTATTTGTTTTACTTGTACACAACAATAATAAACTTTAAGCCTATTCCAGTTCCTGCAGCAGATCACAAAAAAAAAAAAAAAAAAAAAAAAAAATAAAAAAAAAAAAAAAAAAAAAAAAAAAAAAAAAAAGACTGTGTTGTCTGCAAAGTTTTGCACTTCTTAGCTTATTCTCTGATCTTATGGTGACACAGACAGACCCTGCAAACTTCCAGGGAGTATCTTTGTCACATAACTTTTAAAAGAGGTTCATTGTTATAGAGGGCTTAAAAGATCAATTGCTGGAAAGCAGTTTATGTATCTACAGTAATTGTTACCCTTAAAGCAACAACATCTTATTTCTGCTCTCTACGAGCACAGTGAGGCCAGAGGAATTCCAAGAAATTCAATAAAGCAATTGTGAAAATTTATAAAGAAACCAGTATTTTCTTTCTCTTATTCATAAGCAAAAGACTTGCTTTTAAGTCTGTATGTTTACAGACTATCCAAACTTACAGGAGAAGAGAAGAAGAAAATAGGTTAAAAGGTGAAAAAAAAAAAACCACAAGAAGACTTAAATGGAAACAGATTGATTACTAGCAAGAGGAAGATTTACATTGCCTTGCAGAGTTACATTTAAAGAAGTGGCACCTGCGCCAATGATAGAAACAGATMTGTAGTAAGTAGCAATGAACAGAAGAATGGAGACGTGGCAACAAGGTAAGCAATCAGTAAATGTCACAATGTGTCACAGCACAGTCATGAGCTAGCTAAAACTATTTGCTTAGTACAAATTATTTGTAATATTCCTTTTGCTACTGGAGACAATTTGCATTAATTTGTCATAGAACAGAAGAGCAGATTTATTTTTTTTTGCCGTCTTCCAGAAACCCTCAAACTCAAAACAAAATGAACATCCTGTAACGAAACCTTTTTATATCCTGTTGAGACTAAAGGAGAAGAAGCATTTATTTTTCACTGTAACTAAAGTAATTAATGACTGACCATTAATAAAACTTTTAACGAAATGTTAATATTTTAATCCTGTAACTTAACCACAGCAGCTATGATAAGGTAAGTGGAAACACAGTTATGAGAATATATAGTGAATATAGAGAAAAT
>NW_026623524.1:826179-837439 GCF_030028575.1 Malurus melanocephalus
ATGAAACTTCTCCTTGTTGCTTCACTAGCATGTAAAGGCTTTCATTGACTGTTCCTAAAGATATTGCTATGTGTTGAAATATAAATGCTGTCTTTAGTTCCAGACATGGCTACAACCAGCAGCCAGTAAAGGGGCTGCTACAGATTAGCTTCTCTCAAAAAGATATGAAAGTAAATTGCATCCCAACCATGAGTCAGCAAACCCTCCTGCTGTGCACACTTCCCCTTCACACCCCTGTTGTTTGTTTCTTTCCTCACCCCACGTGGTCATTACTTTGTGCACAAGCTCTTAATGCCTCCATTAATTATTAAATAATTTTGTAAGTATGCTGAAATATTTTTATTTAATTTTCAAAAGTCTCAGTAGAAATAAATTTTAGATGCTTGAGGAAGGTATGATTAGAACTGCCTCGGCTAGAAAATGTCAGATTTTTATTCCTTAGAGACCCAAATACTCTGTATTTAAGTCTGCCCTGAATTACATCAGTATAATAATTTGAACTGACAAACAGTATTCTAAGAAATTCCAKGTTTCCAAATTTCCATCTGCATTCAAGTCAATTTAGATATGAGACATATGTTTAACAAACACAGCTTGCTAGGACACCTGGAATTYAACAGTAATCTTACTGCATGTCTTAATTGAGAAGTAATTTTTGAGTAAGGCACTGTGTTGTGTACTTTCTTTGCACTTGCAAAATGATGTAGGGCCATCTGTCATTTTTGCAGTGTATCACGCAAGTTTTTGGCATTTTACTAAAAAGAACAATTCAAAAATTAGCACTTTGGGGAGACTGCAAGTCTGCTGCCCCTTGCCTCAGTGAAAAACAKTTATTTACATTATTTTACACTATGCAATCAGAGAACATAGTTCACTGCCTAACCAAGGTTACAGTTCCTGTATACATGRTCAGAAGAGTGAACTTTGACAAATCTCAGTCAGGTTCTCCATGGACAAGAAGAAAATGCACCTGTCTGATGGTACATGCAGTCAAGATCAAAGCCTATACAATGYCCTTCTCGCTCTAAACTTATCCCAAAATGTATTTAGTCAGAAATTAATCCACTGCTCCTTATAAGCCTCATATGTCTTCTCATTASAAGTATTATTTCTACTGAAAACTGTTTTCAGGCCAGAGCAGTTAAGTCTGTGTGGGTGCTAAGTGGCTGTCATATATACAAAGTTTTGAAAGAAAGAACTCTCAGGTGGCTTGTAATGCTTGATATGGAATCTCATCCCTTCATGGATAATTTGTCAGAATGTTACACAAAGCAACCGCTTTTCAAATGTATTGCACCAGCCTTCATAGACAAAATTATGAAGAAACTGGAGACAGGATGATCTTATGTCATCAGCCTTATATGTGGAGGCATGCAGAAAACATGYAGATCTGCAACATCACCATCCCATCACCAACAGGTAAGTGTCCAGGTGCACACTTATCTATCCCCACACACTGATTGAAAAGATGCCACTGCCTACAGAAAGGAACACCCTACAGGTTCCCACAATAAATACAATTCACAAACCTAAAAAGAAAGATGGTTTCCATTTGTGGAAAATATTTTTCAGTATTTTATATGGAGATTCCACAAAGGGTCATATTTCCRTGTTTCACATGATAAGCTGTGGACAGTAAGGAGCCCAGCTCCAGGCTAGTAAGTGTTTGGCAGCTCAAAAAGGTGTGTCCCATTCCTCTTGGTCAGAAGGACCACAAGGGCCTCAAGGATGCAGGGGAGAAAACAGAGAAGACAATTCCTCTGGGGTTCCAAAGAAGTCTTCTCTCCTCAAACATCAAATTAATAAAATAAACATGTGGCTTTGGCATCTGTGCAATGCTTTCCTGAAGTCTAAACTGCAGGTCCAGCTGATGACTCTTTGTTGAAATGAGTCACCACTGTTCACTGAAACACCATCCAAAGMACTTGGAATATGACTAGAAGCAAGGACCAGCACTTTTGGATGGTGTTATTTATGACAAGAATTTGGGAACAGTCTGCATCCAGATAGAATTTGAATCAAACAGTACATTATTTATTTTTATTGCTGCCTGACACTGTCTATTTCTCAAAAATCAACCATGTAGTTTATTAGAATCAGCCTTGGTCAGAAAAATTCTCCAAAAAACTACCTCATAGCATAAAAATGTTTGTATTAGCAAGAATTTTCTTAGGCTGTTTATAAGGCTTGCAAAAGATCTTTAGAGACAAGAGACAAAGGAGAGAATACCTACTTATTCTTCACTATTACTAAAAACTTTTTAATTCTAGACATTTTGACTGAAAGGTAACTAACGTAGCAGCTCATATTTCTAAAGTAATTTGCCARTTTAGTAAGAGTTATTGGTCACAGTCATTAACAAAAATGCTACTCAAGAAAACTGATAAGGAATTTTGTGTAGTTGTGACAAGCTGATTATATACTCAAGATGTGGTCTGTAGGAGAAATTTGTAAAAGCTCTGTTTTCATTAACCAAATTCATGTGTTATGGGAATAAAAGTTTTGTTTTCAAATTCACTAGTTCTACAYGTAAAGACCCCAGATGGCAGCTTACACTAGATAGTAACTTGTAATAACAAGCAATAAAATTCACAACTGGCTCATAGGGAGTCTGCTATCCACCAGCACCCCCAGATCCCTGTCTGCAGGGCTGCTCTCCAGCTGTTCCTCTTCCAGTTTTTACTTTGCCTGGCATTGTTCCATCCCAGGTGCAGAATCTGGCATTGGTTCTTGTTAAATTTCATCCCATTATTGATTTCCCAATGCTCCCAACTATCTAGACCTCTCTGCAAAGTCTCTTGTCTCTCTGGAGAGCCAACAGCACCTCCCAGCTTGGGATCASCAGCAAACTTGTTAATGATGTATTCAACTCCTGCATSCAGATTGTTGCTAAAAGTAGTGGAAAAAAATGACCTTAGAACTGAAATGTTGCTGGTGACTGATCACCTGACAAATCCCACTAGAGCCCTCTGAACCTTGCCTGCCCTTCATCCCATTCTTCACCCAACCCACCATGAAGCTAGAAAAGGGGCTTTTTCCAAGGGCATAAGACAGGATGAGGGGAGAGTGGCTTTACCTGACAGAGAGCAGGTTTAGATTAGGTATCAGGAGGAAATTCTTTACTCTTAGTGTGGTGAGGCCCYGGAACAGGTTGTTCAGAGAATTTGTGGATGCCTCATCCCTGGAAGCATTCAAGGCGAGGTTAGATGGGGCTTTAAGCAACCTTGTCTTGTGGAAGATGTCCTGTTCATGGCAGGAGGTTTGGAACTGGATGATCTTAAATGTCCAACCCAAGCCATTCTATAATAAACTTTTAGCTGCATGCATCTTAAAAGRGTATATGCCATTGTGAATGTGTTATATAACTTAATAAATAGAATATTTTATTTGGAACATGTGGGGTTTATGTAAAAACTTGTTATTGSATATAGATGCCTTTTCAGATCATTTCATTAATACCTTAATCTTCTTGGTTGTATGAATATCAGAAATGTGCCCCAACATTCCTCCCGGGTCATAATTTCACTTTATTTATCTTGTTTTTTAAAGACTTTTTTGGCACTACTTGTAGCTTATGTTTAGAATATTTTGTGAATAAAATTTTACGTTGAAGGGCTGGCTCATTATAGTGCTTTGCTTGCATAATCAAGTAGTTTGGGACAATGTCAATAGGATAATTCATACCAGCTTTCACCTGGAAATATGATTAAATTCATTAATAGCTCCATTCATTTTGCTGGGATTAGTTGCATTCTTAAYATTAAGCACATTGCTGGATTAAGGTTAAACAGTTCAGGAAGTTTTTTCTGGGTATACTGTAGCCATATAATTCAACTAATGCAAGGAAAATTTGTAGAACAGACACTGCTGGAACATGATACAGCGAGACAGAAAACAAAAAATCAGACTGCATTGAATTATCAAATCTGTTCCCCATAAAGGGAAAGAAGGATTTCTAGGAAATCTAACTAGTTCTGAGTGAGAGCCTGCAAATTAAAAAATGGCCTAAACACAAGAAACAAAGGAATCTTCAATTTTTAAGCCCCTTGTTGTTTTTTTGTTTTGGTTTGTTTTTTTTTTCGTAACATCATGATGAACTTCCAGTATAATGGAGAGGCAGAAAACATGTATGTGGTAAAAGAGATTTCTGCATATAGTGGGGGAATGAGGAAAGGGAGAGAGACGATGCAGGGTCCTTTTTGGATCTCAGCAAGAAAGGCCCAACAACAAATGGCTTAATGAAACAGAAGTTTTCATAAGATAGGTAACAAGAGTACAGAAGACAGTGAGTAAATCTTCTATCCCTCCACATGCTGGGAACTCTCCACTTGTGCAGCATCACACAGACTCCAACAGGGGTTTTCCAACTGCACGCTGCACAAATTCCCTCCACTGCGAGGTTCCTCTTCCTTCCCATACTGCAGTGCTGTTGTTACACAAGAAGCAGAATGGTGCACTTTCCCCTGACAGGTTGGGCTGTTTTTTGCCCCAGCGCCCTGGGGTCTGTGCTGCACACCTGCAGTTCCACACACAGAGGCTGCCCCGGCTCTGAGCACAGAACCCAGACCAGTGAGCAGGAAAAGCCTGTTCAAGCTCCTTGAATACAAAATCATCTCTGAGGCTGCCAATATAAGCAATTGAATCAGAAGCACCGGTATGAAACTAAGATAAATATTTATATTCATTGCAATACCKGGAACGACTTCCTTGAAAGGAGATTTGAGGTACTGAAATATTCCAAAAGAAAAGTGGCAAAGAGTCCATACTTTGGCATGCTTGYTTGGACATGAAAATTATGCAGAACACACCTATATTGACAGGAAGAAATACTAGAATTAAGAGTTAAAGGCCTTTCCTCCATGCTTTTCATAAGTTTTACCAAGCTTGTATTAGCCCTGACTATGATCTGCACATTTGTAAATAAACAAGGAGCTAAGACATTGTCAGCCTCCATGAGACTTGGGGAGGTGAAAAAGGATTGAAGCCCTTACTTAAATGTGTGAAGAAGGGTTACTGTAGTTTTCCAAAACATGCTGGCCAAGATCCCAGTAAGCTCTCACAGTGATGTATGCATTCCCTGCAGCCACGTGGATCAAGGATTTTCATCCACACTCTGGATAAATTGGTGCACAAGCCTTCACAATCGAGAAAAGGGATGGCACAGTGTTTTATATTTAAGACTGTACATTCTAGTTCCTGAAATAACTTTCCAAAATTTGGGTTTACCTCTGGCTCACAAGCAAACACCTTGCAATTAATTTTCTAATGCACCTTGTTGTAAAGACACAAGCTCTACAAATCGGACATGGTATTATTTAGAAAGAGGGGAGGGGGCAGTCACAAGGCAAAGTATTTGGGATTATAGAAGAACAGGAGCCCTTTTCATTTTCKGGCCTTCATTTGGATCCATTGAATAGGTCTGCTGTAAAAATCTCTGCATAGCTTCCCTTTTTGTCTCATTGGCTTTGAGGGACCAGCAGTAAAGGTTTGCCCCTCTGGGAGGACTCAGGAAACTTTTAGAAACATGGCCCCACAGAGTCTTCAACAATCAGAAGAGAAAAATAATGTCCCTGACATGGCCCCAAGCTGAAAATGCCATAGGTAGTGAAAATAAAAGAGATCTGAGAAATCATTTTGTTCATATGTTAGACAGAGGAACTAAAGAAAGTTCTTTAGGAAGAGAAATTAATATTCAAAAGGAAAAAGAAAGCTGCAACTGCTGGATTTAGGAACGATGATGCTTCAAAGCAGGCATCATCATAAGTGGCAGCAGCCAAGGAAATTACATAGAATGTCTTCCACATCTTATCTTGGGGAAAAAAATCCACAGTACACAACAGCTTTCCAGTCTGTTACATTTGATCAAAAGCACAATGAAACAAAGACTGAAGTTAAAAATCTGTTAATTTGTTCCATAGTCCCAGCATATATTTGTGTTCCCATGTTGTGAATGGAAAAGCATCCAAAATAAAAGTGGCCTTGCTGTCCCAGACTGTTCACTCACAGCTAGTTCTCCCTCAGGACACAGTGGTTTTATTTGTTGATTTTAAAATGCACACAATTTGGAGGAAAGGAAAACAGGAAGGAAACAAAAGAAGCTCATAATGACATGTGGTTGTGATGTTTTGAATTTCTTTCATCTGTCACAAACATCTCCAARATGACCTGTATGTATCTATGGGTGTATCTTTTAAACCATATGAAGAAAGAAACACACACTATGCTTTAACTCTCTCAAAATTTTACCTGCTCTTTCATCATGTTGAAAGTGCTTAGAAAATATCTTCTTCAATCTGTTTTCCTAAGTAAAAATATGTGGTATACATAATCTCTTTCTCTATCTATGAACCTGACAAATAAATTTGGAATACATTGTCCCGCTTTAAACAGATTTTACAGAAATAAACATCTAAAAAGTATGACGTTTATGCAGACAGTCTGGTATACCCTAAGCAGAATATAAACACCCATAGTGAAGCAAAGACTGCAGCTTGGACTCACCACGTATTGAACAACAAAGACTCTAAGGGGAGGGAAATGGTTTGAATGCTTAACTGTAGAAAAAGCTTTACTGGGCACAATAAAATAAAAAAGCCAAACACACCATAAAAAAAATCTGTAAGTAAACTGATTTAAGTAGTTTCATTGCAAAAAGGTGAGACTCAGCAGAAATCCATTATCTACACCTGAAAGCATCTCACCATTTAAACACCAAAGCTCCTGTGCTGCAACTGTGAGCTAAACTGTTCTGCAAGGGACCCTAGTATTGAGATCCCAAGCCTTCACAAGCATTGCCAACTGAAATCTGTGTTTCAGTGAGGGGAAGCAGAAATTTGTTTCCCACCTTTTGTGTTGTCACTACATCTTCTGCAGACCAATAGTGTGAAACTTGCACTGTGTCCACAGCCTGCATGGCTGACATGGATAATACACTCACAAGGTGCAAGCTCCAACTCCCTTCACAGGGAAGTCCCTCATCACAGATCACCTGCTCCATCTGCTTCATCAGCAAAGCAGTTCCTGTCTCTGCAGCCACATGTCTTGCACACCTGTCAAGAAATATTTAGAGCACCCTCCCATCTGTTTGCTATGTAGTGTGGCACAGATATGAACTCCTGGAAAACTATTTTTAAATGTTATATGTGATGTGAAATGGCATAAAATACCATTATGGTTAATAAACAACACATAAATGTAAGATATTCTGGGGGGAAATAAATCATTGATGTATTTTTGTTATGTCCGTAAACATTACCCTGTTAAACCTGTACTTGGTGTTACTGTCTTTATTCCATCCTACTCTTTTCCCACTCTTATTTTCATATTATACAGTCTAAGGAAAAAGTTACCTAATATTATGTTATTTTATGAGTCACAATAAGTATTGAAACCAGACAGAACATCTTTTCTTTTTTTTTTTTTTAATGAAGTTAAATAGGGAAAACATTAGTATCTTGAACTTTTATAAATTAACTTTTTTAATGCATGTTGTCTTTTCTTCCTTCCTTCCTTCCCTTTCTCTTACATACATTAGAAATTTAATTGAGACAAGATTGCATGTTTTATTATTATTGTGCCAAAACTTTACTCCCTTAGTAAGTAAATTGACTTTTCATATATATGAAAGATTCTACTCTAGTTAATGTCTTTAAAAAGACAGTCTGATTAGAACGGAGAAAAATAATTCACCTTTAGTGCATGTCTCCTTCAGAAAAAAACTGAGAAAAATTACAAAGAAATCTGGGAATAACCTCCCTACATTTGTTTTACAATGTATTACAATGTCTGAGTTAAACATGATGGTAAAGTTAGCTATAAACCTAGAATAATATTTTTTAAAACCACTAGACTTTTTTCACACTCCTGCAGTGTAAGGGAAGCCATAAAGTGTTCTCAAAACAAGTTTGATGAAACCAATAGCATCACTAGAGATAGACTGAAAATACTGAAAAGTGTTTAGTAATTATCTTTCGAAGAGCTTCTGCTGTGCTGTCATTCTTGGTGAACATGCATGAAATTAGGTCTGTTATATTATCATTTAATTGGAACACTCACCAGTTCAAATTCATAGTGTGTGTCACAGTGCTTTTAAAGTCTGCCGTGTTACACGACTGAAAATGCTGTTGTTATTAATCAAATTCTACACATTTAGGATTTGTGCAGGTCCTAGATCACACTGAGCACAAAAGCTTCTCACATTTGTGAGAATGAGAGCATCTGTTACTAGACAGCAGTTCAGGAGTCATTCGGTGTCCAGATGAGACAGGCTTTTCTAAGCAGAATTTCCAAGACAAACTTATGATAGGTTTAAGCTGTCTGATTGCAATTCCCTACTGCCTCTCTGGATCTGACCCAAAAGCCATTTAATTCAGTTGGATCCTGTCCACTGACTCCAGCAGGCTCAAGTTCAACTCCCCTATAGTCTACATGGCAATGAGATATTACTCAAATTTGATACAGCTGAAAATTCTTTCAGCTTTCCCACCATTTTTAAAGACATATATTAATATGGGGTAATAAAACGTTCTTACTCCAGGAAATACTGAATTTCTGATCTGCTAAGATCAGTGGACGTAGAGGGACAGACAGCACAACACAAACCTTAGCACACAAAAGTCTGGAAACTATCCAGACTTTAATTCCCCTTGACTTTCCTGGGGAAAAAAAAAAAAAAAAAAAAAAAAAAAAACCAAACCCAAACCATGTAATAACTCCTTTGATTCATTCCTGCAGACTTTAATCTTTAATATTTTGCTATTATACATATACAGAGAGAGAATAGTGACATATAATGCACATTTTAATAAGTAATCTTTAATGTTTTGCTCAGACAGACCTTGACTTCACCTTTAACTCCTGTTGACTTCAGTGGGTGACTGAGTCTTCTCCAGCAGACGGGATCAGGCTGTCTGTGTCACCTGTGTGTAGTCAAAGCTAAAAGCAGACAAACAACATCCATCAGTTATAGAATTGCCCCATTTTTCACATCACAAATATGTCCACATTTAAAAATACTGTAACACACCTGCTCTGAATCCTGTTTATACTTCAATGATTTCAGACAACAGTCTTTTAGAAGTACTCTGAAATGTTTGTAAGAATGAATTTAATGATTAGATTCAATCTATTCAAGCAATAGTTCCACTATAAAAAAAGGGAAAAAATATTTGTTGTATCTGCTTCTAATCCTCTTGCAAACCAGTTTGTTGCTCTYGCATCTTAGTCTCCTTCCAGAATTTTTACTTACTGCCCTAATTCCACAGATGTTCTCAAAAAGTGGCGGGTTACACTTTTGCTTAGATTAGCATTTTCCAGTTCTGTGGGAAGGATATCAGATACTGTGGCTATTGGAACCAATGGGAATCTGACGCTGTGTGCCCATTGTGGTGAACTGAACAGGCTTTTTCTTCTGTTTTGGGGAGGTCTCAAAGGAAAGAAGTGCAGCTGTGTCTTTCTGACTTTACAACAATGGGAACTTTATAAAATACATGGTTACTATCTGCTTCCAGGCATAAGGAGTATTTCATGCTGTAGCTGCACAGGGTCCACTATCATGCCGAATTTTTCCCGGAGCATGCATCCGGCACAAAATGGTTCCTAAGCTCCACCTCAGCTTTCAACCATACTGTAATGGGAGAAAATGCTGGACCTGCCTGACTACAGAGAGATATTTATCCAGCCTACGAAACTCCCATTAGGTGTCCTTTAAACTGCTTTCTTCCCACGTCAGAGGATTTTGAATTYCCAAGCCCTTTCCACCTTTCTCTTTTCCTTCCAGTCTCTCATGTTCCTCCCCAACATTGCACTTGCTCAGCTTATCGCTTTTTTATTTTGACAGAAAAGTAGTTTTCTCTAAAAGCATGTACATTTCTCTGAAAACTATTTCATTTTTACTGAGAAATCTCATTTTTAAAAATTTCTTTTTAAAATTTAAACAATATCCACTGTACTAAAGCAAATTTTAGAGACTTCTATCTCCCCTTGGTGGGTGGATMTTTCATTGCTTTGAGAAACAACACAAGCAGAGGGGGTTTGGTTTTCCCTTGTGAGTATTGCATAATTGCAAAGAGGTTTCTTTTCCTGTTTGGTCCTTCTGGAAAGGAACTTCCGTTATCAGCCATCCTACAGGAACAATGATATCAGCAAATTCTGAGGAAGTTCTGGTTCAACTAATCCTGTCTCAATGGGATAAGAAAAATGACATTGGCACTTCTCAGCCAACACACACATATACAGAGGCAGTGTACTCCATTCTATTCCAGAGTGTCAAAAAAAGGCTGAAATACAAGCAGGCAGATGCAAAGAAGTTTAAAAACTTAAGATTCATTCTAAAAATCTATAAAGAAGAGACAAAAACTGCATCCATGAATATAAATTTTGTAGTCTTATGTTATAGGTAGAGAGTGATTTTGAACTATCAGGGTCAAGAATTGGTCTTTTCCAYAGACTGCTTTGTTAAAACCCAATGCACTGAGTTTCTCCCCTCTTAGAGAACTATGATCTACAAATTCAGATGCAAAATTTTACCCATTCCATAACTTGGCATCCTCTGATTTTATCTGGATCCCTCTAAAAGACATAATCTCCAGTATATCCTGGGAAATTAGCAGACTAATTTCCTGGGAAATTAGCAGATCTAACTCTTAACTGCTGAACTAACCTGGCTGCCCACATKGCTCTCAGAGCACTGAGTCACAGACTGCCGTGTGTTCTGAAGGAAAGAGCAACAGCACAACTTGAACCCAGGACCACAGGAGCCTGTGCAGCCCCTCAGAGAAGTGGTATTCACCTTTATCCCATCCCTCTTTATCCCAGCAGGTCAGAGTTCAGAGAAGATACCACATTTCCAGCTTTTGCGCCTATTTTTCCATACAACTTAGCTTTTTTTCTCCCTGATCCTGATTTTTTTTGAACAATTAAATATGTAATATTCTCACAGAATCTCTAACATTTTGACTACATTTWTAAAAACACTTTGCATGTATAAGATACGCAGTTACTGAGTTCCCATCCAGCATTTGAATTTCAGTGTTTGTTGAGCTRAAAGACCTCATGCTGGATGCATAAGCAATCTATTCTTTTCTCAGCTCCCTCCAACACCTTCTTGTATCAATGAGTGGTGCAGGACAGATGTCATATCTTGCCACTACTCTGCCACAAAACAGCCCTGAGCCAGCTGAAGTTAGGAAATGTCACAAAACAAAAATGTAGACCTCTTTGCCTCTCATCACTCTGAAACCCATGGTAAAAACACTAGAGA
>NW_026623524.1:837518-840784 GCF_030028575.1 Malurus melanocephalus
AAAAAAAGGGAATTTCAAGCCAAAGAGTACAACATTTCTGCTAACTTCTAAGTAACATTACATTTACCCAGAGATAGGTCCTGACAGCATTCAGGAGCTGCTTTGCCTCCACAGCAGCTCATTGCCACTGGCAGTTTTACCTAGAAAGCCACCTCATAGATTTTCTGGCAGCATTTTTGTAGACTATATTGCTTTAGCTCCAAGACTAAAGAAGAAAACCTCTGCTCCTTACCTTAGGAAATATTTACTCATTTTATTTGCTCATGCCTCCTTTTCCTACTTCCATTAGTCATGTAGATCCAGTTGCAGGTGAGAGGGTGGAAGCTGATAAACACACCACAAAGAGATGATGCACCTTCAGCAATAATCCCTCTGCTAATAGATGCTGACACCYGCTGCAATGATGTGACCTCTTCTAACCCTCAGTCACTGCAACAGCTCAAAGTGCACCAGCCTCACCTGACTCTCCTYAATTTGTGCTCTGCTAACTTCTGTGTTAATATGTGAGACAGAATAAAGGTTACAAGTTTGATTTTGGTAAGTGAACCTTAATGTTAGGGTGCCTATTCTTTGTGCCTTAGCTTAGTAAAATAAAGGTTACGCTCAACCAGGAGCAGCATTCATGGTGTAAGAACAACACTTGAAACAGGCCTGGATAAAACACAGCGAAAATAATACTGGCAAAATGGGCAGTCGATAGAGAAAGGGATCTTAMTGTATGCAGTTTTAGTTGGGATGCAGTTTCATATAAGCATGAAATCGCTAAGACAGAGACAATACAAAGGACACTCAAATACAATATAGCTACTGAACATCACCAGAACAAAAAARTCAAAAAGTGCAGCATGAACCCAAGCATCAGAAGTTTTATTCCCTGAATAWACTTAGAAAGAATAAAAAATAGTTTATTTGATCTCTTTGTCTATGTGTATAAAAACAATCAGTCTTCAGAACAATCTTCCTTTTGTAACACGCATCTTGTACTGAAAATCAATAAAATTGTCAGTCTTGCTTTAAAGATTTTCATAGACAAAGTATTGTATACATTTCTTTCAGTTCCAGCTCTTCAGTATTTAAAAATAAATAATTATGAATATTTAAATTATCCCAAATAGGTGCTGCTTATAGGAAGCTAAGCAGGAAATTAAATGGGTGAWAAGAGAAAGCAAAAATTAGCAGATGACTCCTTCAAAATTTGCAAGTATTCCTTAGAGTTCTTTACAAATGAGTTAATAAAATTTTTCTAACACTACTTCGCTCATGCAAATCAAGGCCTTCTGGAGCACTGATTATACTGAAAAAGTGGAATAAACTGCCCGGCCTGTCAAAAAAGATATGGGGTTTTCTAAAAGAAAGTATTAAACATAATTACTGTGTTCTAGTCTAGTGAGAATTCCTGAAAGGAAGAGGTCTTTCAGTGTTTCAATCACAGATAAATTACCTCCAGATATCAATATGATATCAATATCAATATGATATCCACCGAATTTCATGTTGATGTCCCCTCCAGATATCAATATGATATCTGGAGTGGACATCAACATGAAATTCAGTGGGTATCAACATGTAATTAGGAAAGAGATGTTGTTTTGGTTCTCAGTTTGAAAATGTTGCTTTTTTCAAGTAAAAAAAAAATGGAACAAATTGCAGTGGTTTTTTTTTTGGTTTTTTTTTTTAACAGGCAGCATATTCCTCCAGTTTTCCTCCACTTTTTGCTCATGTTTTCARTCATTCTAAAATCCATCCCCTTGCACAGAGTCAGCACCAGGACCAGGGACCAGGGACACTCAGTGCTACAATGACATTGATGCTTGGGGTCCAGTTGGGTGCAATATTTGTCACAGACCTTCAAGCAAGCACCTGCTGTGTTAGATCAGAACTACAAGGCATATTACATCACAGCTAAGTGCTAGCAATAGAACTCCTAAACCTCATACTGTCGCAGTAGAGACGGACAGCGACACACGAAATAACGAGCAACAGACACAGACAGATTGATCTAATGATGACGACTACTTTTTATTACGGGKCTGAGCCCCTTTTATCTATTTAAGAACAAGTGTAAGAAGTCTTCCACATTTATGGCAAATATCTATTGSCTAGCTAGCAGCCCTTTCTCTACTCATCAGCATATGATTGGTGTGTTTGCAAAAGCTGCAGTGTCATTAATGTTTATGATTTTTGCTKCTGTCTTTGGGCATCTGCTTTATCTTTTCAACATTCCATTCTCCCTTTCCCAGAGGCAGTCAAAGTCGCATTGTTATGGTAACATCCTCCTCCATCCAGGCTTTCAGACTCCCGYCTGTTTTCCAGATCACAGCAGTACAGTTATCGGTCGAATTTCAGCTCCAAAGCCTGCAAGGCCGCAATGCCAGCTTTCGGCCTCCACATTAYACTGGAAGGGAGTTTTTAACTCTGCAGTGGCTATTGCTGTGTTGATTGACTGTGACTCCAGTTTGAACTCCTGATGTAGACAAATGCAAATTAAAGTGTTATTTTTTTTCTTTTATTGTCATTGTTAGGTGTCATGGTTTGGAATGCTGGCCAAAAGCCAGGCACCCACAACACCTGCTCATTSGTTCTTACCCACCACCACACTGAGTAGAGAAGAGCGAAGGGGAAAAAAACTAACAAAAGGGTTCATGAGTTGAGATAAGGAGCGGGGAGGAAACACTTGATGGACAAAACAGGCACYACTTAAATTATGAAGTGAATTTATTACTAACAAAGTCAGAGGAGGAGAATGAGAAACAAATTACAACCCTCAAAAACACTGATCTTCTCCCCACTCCCTCCCCCCTTCCCACCGATTGCAAAGCAGCAGGAACAGAACAGGGTGTGGGGTTGGTCAGTTCAGGGTGTGGGGCTGGTCAGTTCAGGGTGTGGGGTTGGTCAGTTCATCACTGGATCGATCTGTGGCTGCTGAGGGAGAGGATTCCTTCCCTTGCGTTGCCGTGGGGTCCCTCCCACAGGAGACAGTTTTCGGTGAACCTCTCCGGCGCGGTTCCACTCTCACGAGCAGCAGTCCACACACATCTACTGCATCGTGAGTCCCCCCATGGGCAGACAGTCATCCCAAAACTGCTGCACCGTGGGGTCCCTTGTCCCCTGGGTGCAGGCCCAAGGCCAGGCTGTTCCATCTTGGGAGCAAGGCCTCTCTCTCCATGGCTCTCCTGCTGGACACAGCCCCTTCTGGCATCCGCCCGCTCCGGTGTGGGGACCTCCCTCCTCCACGGGCTGCGGGTGGATCTCTGCACCCTCTGTGG